>NW_028160319.1:0-277834 GCF_964263955.1 Coregonus lavaretus | reverse complement strand
TTTTCACACTGACTTAGTGACATTGCACCCAACACTCCTAATTTGTTCACACGGCCGACCCACCGTTCTGTGCATAATAACTTGTCAGCACTATATCAACCAATTAAGTACCTATATGATTCCCGGCCAATGCAACAGCTTTCGAACATGAAATTCTGACAATTATGCAATCTCCAGAGGTAAAAATATGTGTTAGATTTCCACGCTATCCAGAAATCTCTTGTGATGGTAGAGTTCTCAACTGCCTCTTGAAAAGACCAAGTTTACTTGTATTTACAGTTTGGACATTTACACATTCTCAGTAGGTAGACTTTTGTGAATCCATTGTAGATTTCCAGTGTGTGAGGTGATTTACTTTGTGCTAAACATTAGTTGTTCAATGAGAAACGAATATATCCAACAAGTCAGTGACAACTGTGTTGAGTTTGGAGTTTGTGACAACAATGCCTTGGGATTTCCCTCAATGTTCTATGTAGAACAACGCATTACCTTCTAACTGCTTTTGTGTGGCTTGTGAGCGTTATAGAGCAGAACCGATTACATGTACGTGTTTTTGAGAGTCTCAGCTTTCCATAGATGGGTCATAGTAGTTTCTAGCTCAAACCATTCAGTCTCTATAGACGTTTTTGTGAGAAGGGTTAGGGTTAGCGCCCAACACTCCTAATGTTTTCACACTGACTTAGTGACATTGCACCCAACACTCCTAATTTGTTCACACGGCCGACCCACCGTTCTGTGCATAATAACTTGTCAGCACTATATCCACCAATTAAGTACCTATATGATTCCCGGCCAATGCAACAGCTTTCGAACATGAAATTCTGACAATTATGCAATCTCCAGAGGTAAAAATATGTGTTAGATTTCCACGCTATCCAGAAATCTCTTGTGATGGTAGAGTTCTCAACTGCCTCTTGAAAAGACCAAGTTTACTTGTATTTACAGTTTGGACATTTACACATTCTCAGTAGGTAGACTTTTGTGAATCCATTGTAGATTTCCAGTGTGTGAGGTGATTTACTTTGTGCTAAACATTAGTTGTTCAATGAGAAACGAATATATCCAACAAGTCAGTGACAACTGTGTTGAGTTTGGAGTTTGTGACAACAATGCCTTGGGATTTCCCTCAATGTTCTATGTAGAACAACGCATTACCTTCTAACTGCTTTTGTGTGGCTTGTGAGCGTTATAGAGCAGAACCGATTACATGTACGTGTTTTTGAGAGTCTCAGCTTTCCATAGATGGGTCATAGTAGTTTCTAGCTCAAACCATTCAGTCTCTATAGACGTTTTTGTGAGAAGGGTTAGGGTTAGCGCCCAACACTCCTAATGTTTTCACACTGACTTAGTGACATTGCACCCAACACTCCTAATTTGTTCACACGGCCGACCCACCGTTCTGTGCATAATAACTTGTCAGCACTATATCCACCAATTAAGTACCTATATGATTCCCGGCCAATGCAACAGCTTTCGAACATGAAATTCTGACAATTATGCAATCTCCAGAGGTAAAAATATGTGTTAGATTTCCACGCTATCCAGAAATCTCTTGTGATGGTAGAGTTCTCAACTGCCTCTTGAAAAGACCAAGTTTACTTGTATTTACAGTTTGGACATTTACACATTCTCAGTAGGTAGACTTTTGTGAATCCATTGTAGATTTCCAGTGTGTGAGGTGATTTACTTTGTGCTAAACATTAGTTGTTCAATGAGAAACGAATATATCCAACAAGTCAGTGACAACTGTGTTGAGTTTGGAGTTTGTGACAACAATGCCTTGGGATTTCCCTCAATGTTCTATGTAGAACAACGCATTACCTTCTAACTGCTTTTGTGTGGCTTGTGAGCGTTATAGAGCAGAACCGATTACATGTACGTGTTTTTGAGAGTCTCAGCTTTCCATAGATGGGTCATAGTAGTTTCTAGCTCAAACCATTCAGTCTCTATAGACGTTTTTGTGAGAAGGGTTAGGGTTAGCGCCCAACACTCCTAATGTTTTCACACTGACTTAGTGACATTGCACCCAACACTCCTAATTTGTTCACACGGCCGACCCACCGTTCTGTGCATAATAACTTGTCAGCACTATATCCACCAATTAAGTACCTATATGATTCCCGGCCAATGCAACAGCTTTCGAACATGAAATTCTGACAATTATGCAATCTCCAGAGGTAAAAATATGTGTTAGATTTCCACGCTATCCAGAAATCTCTTGTGATGGTAGAGTTCTCAACTGCCTCTTGAAAAGACCAAGTTTACTTGTATTTACAGTTTGGACATTTACACATTCTCAGTAGGTAGACTTTTGTGAATCCATTGTAGATTTCCAGTGTGTGAGGTGATTTACTTTGTGCTAAACATTAGTTGTTCAATGAGAAACGAATATATCCAACAAGTCAGTGACAACTGTGTTGAGTTTGGAGTTTGTGACAACAATGCCTTGGGATTTCCCTCAATGTTCTATGTAGAACAACGCATTACCTTCTAACTGCTTTTGTGTGGCTTGTGAGCGTTATAGAGCAGAACCGATTACATGTACGTGTTTTTGAGAGTCTCAGCTTTCCATAGATGGGTCATAGTAGTTTCTAGCTCAAACCATTCAGTCTCTATAGACGTTTTTGTGAGAAGGGTTAGGGTTAGCGCCCAACACTCCTAATGTTTTCACACTGACTTAGTGACATTGCACCCAACACTCCTAATTTGTTCACACGGCCGACCCACCGTTCTGTGCATAATAACTTGTCAGCACTATATCCACCAATTAAGTACCTATATGATTCCCGGCCAATGCAACAGCTTTCGAACATGAAATTCTGACAATTATGCAATCTCCAGAGGTAAAAATATGTGTTAGATTTCCACGCTATCCAGAAATCTCTTGTGATGGTAGAGTTCTCAACTGCCTCTTGAAAAGACCAAGTTTACTTGTATTTACAGTTTGGACATTTACACATTCTCAGTAGGTAGACTTTTGTGAATCCATTGTAGATTTCCAGTGTGTGAGGTGATTTACTTTGTGCTAAACATTAGTTGTTCAATGAGAAACGAATATATCCAACAAGTCAGTGACAACTGTGTTGAGTTTGGAGTTTGTGACAACAATGCCTTGGGATTTCCCTCAATGTTCTATGTAGAACAACGCATTACCTTCTAACTGCTTTTGTGTGGCTTGTGAGCGTTATAGAGCAGAACCGATTACATGTACGTGTTTTTGAGAGTCTCAGCTTTCCATAGATGGGTCATAGTAGTTTCTAGCTCAAACCATTCAGTCTCTATAGACGTTTTTGTGAGAAGGGTTAGGGTTAGCGCCCAACACTCCTAATGTTTTCACACTGACTTAGTGACATTGCACCCAACACTCCTAATTTGTTCACACGGCCGACCCACCGTTCTGTGCATAATAACTTGTCAGCACTATATCAACCAATTAAGTACCTATATGATTCCCGGCCAATGCAACAGCTTTCGAACATGAAATTCTGACAATTATGCAATCTCCAGAGGTAAAAATATGTGTTAGATTTCCACGCTATCCAGAAATCTCTTGTGATGGTAGAGTTCTCAACTGCCTCTTGAAAAGACCAAGTTTACTTGTATTTACAGTTTGGACATTTACACATTCTCAGTAGGTAGACTTTTGTGAATCCATTGTAGATTTCCAGTGTGTGAGGTGATTTACTTTGTGCTAAACATTAGTTGTTCAATGAGAAACGAATATATCCAACAAGTCAGTGACAACTGTGTTGAGTTTGGAGTTTGTGACAACAATGCCTTGGGATTTCCCTCAATGTTCTATGTAGAACAACGCATTACCTTCTAACTGCTTTTGTGTGGCTTGTGAGCGTTATAGAGCAGAACCGATTACATGTACGTGTTTTTGAGAGTCTCAGCTTTCCATAGATGGGTCATAGTAGTTTCTAGCTCAAACCATTCAGTCTCTATAGACGTTTTTGTGAGAAGGGTTAGGGTTAGCGCCCAACACTCCTAATGTTTTCACACTGACTTAGTGACATTGCACCCAACACTCCTAATTTGTTCACACGGCCGACCCACCGTTCTGTGCATAATAACTTGTCAGCACTATATCCACCAATTAAGTACCTATATGATTCCCGGCCAATGCAACAGCTTTCGAACATGAAATTCTGACAATTATGCAATCTCCAGAGGTAAAAATATGTGTTAGATTTCCACGCTATCCAGAAATCTCTTGTGATGGTAGAGTTCTCAACTGCCTCTTGAAAAGACCAAGTTTACTTGTATTTACAGTTTGGACATTTACACATTCTCAGTAGGTAGACTTTTGTGAATCCATTGTAGATTTCCAGTGTGTGAGGTGATTTACTTTGTGCTAAACATTAGTTGTTCAATGAGAAACGAATATATCCAACAAGTCAGTGACAACTGTGTTGAGTTTGGAGTTTGTGACAACAATGCCTTGGGATTTCCCTCAATGTTCTATGTAGAACAACGCATTACCTTCTAACTGCTTTTGTGTGGCTTGTGAGCGTTATAGAGCAGAACCGATTACATGTACGTGTTTTTGAGAGTCTCAGCTTTCCATAGATGGGTCATAGTAGTTTCTAGCTCAAACCATTCAGTCTCTATAGACGTTTTTGTGAGAAGGGTTAGGGTTAGCGCCCAACACTCCTAATGTTTTCACACTGACTTAGTGACATTGCACCCAACACTCCTAATTTGTTCACACGGCCGACCCACCGTTCTGTGCATAATAACTTGTCAGCACTATATCCACCAATTAAGTACCTATATGATTCCCGGCCAATGCAACAGCTTTCGAACATGAAATTCTGACAATTATGCAATCTCCAGAGGTAAAAATATGTGTTAGATTTCCACGCTATCCAGAAATCTCTTGTGATGGTAGAGTTCTCAACTGCCTCTTGAAAAGACCAAGTTTACTTGTATTTACAGTTTGGACATTTACACATTCTCAGTAGGTAGACTTTTGTGAATCCATTGTAGATTTCCAGTGTGTGAGGTGATTTACTTTGTGCTAAACATTAGTTGTTCAATGAGAAACGAATATATCCAACAAGTCAGTGACAACTGTGTTGAGTTTGGAGTTTGTGACAACAATGCCTTGGGATTTCCCTCAATGTTCTATGTAGAACAACGCATTACCTTCTAACTGCTTTTGTGTGGCTTGTGAGCGTTATAGAGCAGAACCGATTACATGTACGTGTTTTTGAGAGTCTCAGCTTTCCATAGATGGGTCATAGTAGTTTCTAGCTCAAACCATTCAGTCTCTATAGACGTTTTTGTGAGAAGGGTTAGGGTTAGCGCCCAACACTCCTAATGTTTTCACACTGACTTAGTGACATTGCACCCAACACTCCTAATTTGTTCACACGGCCGACCCACCGTTCTGTGCATAATAACTTGTCAGCACTATATCCACCAATTAAGTACCTATATGATTCCCGGCCAATGCAACAGCTTTCGAACATGAAATTCTGACAATTATGCAATCTCCAGAGGTAAAAATATGTGTTAGATTTCCACGCTATCCAGAAATCTCTTGTGATGGTAGAGTTCTCAACTGCCTCTTGAAAAGACCAAGTTTACTTGTATTTACAGTTTGGACATTTACACATTCTCAGTAGGTAGACTTTTGTGAATCCATTGTAGATTTCCAGTGTGTGAGGTGATTTACTTTGTGCTAAACATTAGTTGTTCAATGAGAAACGAATATATCCAACAAGTCAGTGACAACTGTGTTGAGTTTGGAGTTTGTGACAACAATGCCTTGGGATTTCCCTCAATGTTCTATGTAGAACAACGCATTACCTTCTAACTGCTTTTGTGTGGCTTGTGAGCGTTATAGAGCAGAACCGATTACATGTACGTGTTTTTGAGAGTCTCAGCTTTCCATAGATGGGTCATAGTAGTTTCTAGCTCAAACCATTCAGTCTCTATAGACGTTTTTGTGAGAAGGGTTAGGGTTAGCGCCCAACACTCCTAATGTTTTCACACTGACTTAGTGACATTGCACCCAACACTCCTAATTTGTTCACACGGCCGACCCACCGTTCTGTGCATAATAACTTGTCAGCACTATATCCACCAATTAAGTACCTATATGATTCCCGGCCAATGCAACAGCTTTCGAACATGAAATTCTGACAATTATGCAATCTCCAGAGGTAAAAATATGTGTTAGATTTCCACGCTATCCAGAAATCTCTTGTGATGGTAGAGTTCTCAACTGCCTCTTGAAAAGACCAAGTTTACTTGTATTTACAGTTTGGACATTTACACATTCTCAGTAGGTAGACTTTTGTGAATCCATTGTAGATTTCCAGTGTGTGAGGTGATTTACTTTGTGCTAAACATTAGTTGTTCAATGAGAAACGAATATATCCAACAAGTCAGTGACAACTGTGTTGAGTTTGGAGTTTGTGACAACAATGCCTTGGGATTTCCCTCAATGTTCTATGTAGAACAACGCATTACCTTCTAACTGCTTTTGTGTGGCTTGTGAGCGTTATAGAGCAGAACCGATTACATGTACGTGTTTTTGAGAGTCTCAGCTTTCCATAGATGGGTCATAGTAGTTTCTAGCTCAAACCATTCAGTCTCTATAGACGTTTTTGTGAGAAGGGTTAGGGTTAGCGCCCAACACTCCTAATGTTTTCACACTGACTTAGTGACATTGCACCCAACACTCCTAATTTGTTCACACGGCCGACCCACCGTTCTGTGCATAATAACTTGTCAGCACTATATCCACCAATTAAGTACCTATATGATTCCCGGCCAATGCAACAGCTTTCGAACATGAAATTCTGACAATTATGCAATCTCCAGAGGTAAAAATATGTGTTAGATTTCCACGCTATCCAGAAATCTCTTGTGATGGTAGAGTTCTCAACTGCCTCTTGAAAAGACCAAGTTTACTTGTATTTACAGTTTGGACATTTACACATTCTCAGTAGGTAGACTTTTGTGAATCCATTGTAGATTTCCAGTGTGTGAGGTGATTTACTTTGTGCTAAACATTAGTTGTTCAATGAGAAACGAATATATCCAACAAGTCAGTGACAACTGTGTTGAGTTTGGAGTTTGTGACAACAATGCCTTGGGATTTCCCTCAATGTTCTATGTAGAACAACGCATTACCTTCTAACTGCTTTTGTGTGGCTTGTGAGCGTTATAGAGCAGAACCGATTACATGTACGTGTTTTTGAGAGTCTCAGCTTTCCATAGATGGGTCATAGTAGTTTCTAGCTCAAACCATTCAGTCTCTATAGACGTTTTTGTGAGAAGGGTTAGGGTTAGCGCCCAACACTCCTAATGTTTTCACACTGACTTAGTGACATTGCACCCAACACTCCTAATTTGTTCACACGGCCGACCCACCGTTCTGTGCATAATAACTTGTCAGCACTATATCCACCAATTAAGTACCTATATGATTCCCGGCCAATGCAACAGCTTTCGAACATGAAATTCTGACAATTATGCAATCTCCAGAGGTAAAAATATGTGTTAGATTTCCACGCTATCCAGAAATCTCTTGTGATGGTAGAGTTCTCAACTGCCTCTTGAAAAGACCAAGTTTACTTGTATTTACAGTTTGGACATTTACACATTCTCAGTAGGTAGACTTTTGTGAATCCATTGTAGATTTCCAGTGTGTGAGGTGATTTACTTTGTGCTAAACATTAGTTGTTCAATGAGAAACGAATATATCCAACAAGTCAGTGACAACTGTGTTGAGTTTGGAGTTTGTGACAACAATGCCTTGGGATTTCCCTCAATGTTCTATGTAGAACAACGCATTACCTTCTAACTGCTTTTGTGTGGCTTGTGAGCGTTATAGAGCAGAACCGATTACATGTACGTGTTTTTGAGAGTCTCAGCTTTCCATAGATGGGTCATAGTAGTTTCTAGCTCAAACCATTCAGTCTCTATAGACGTTTTTGTGAGAAGGGTTAGGGTTAGCGCCCAACACTCCTAATGTTTTCACACTGACTTAGTGACATTGCACCCAACACTCCTAATTTGTTCACACGGCCGACCCACCGTTCTGTGCATAATAACTTGTCAGCACTATATCCACCAATTAAGTACCTATATGATTCCCGGCCAATGCAACAGCTTTCGAACATGAAATTCTGACAATTATGCAATCTCCAGAGGTAAAAATATGTGTTAGATTTCCACGCTATCCAGAAATCTCTTGTGATGGTAGAGTTCTCAACTGCCTCTTGAAAAGACCAAGTTTACTTGTATTTACAGTTTGGACATTTACACATTCTCAGTAGGTAGACTTTTGTGAATCCATTGTAGATTTCCAGTGTGTGAGGTGATTTACTTTGTGCTAAACATTAGTTGTTCAATGAGAAACGAATATATCCAACAAGTCAGTGACAACTGTGTTGAGTTTGGAGTTTGTGACAACAATGCCTTGGGATTTCCCTCAATGTTCTATGTAGAACAACGCATTACCTTCTAACTGCTTTTGTGTGGCTTGTGAGCGTTATAGAGCAGAACCGATTACATGTACGTGTTTTTGAGAGTCTCAGCTTTCCATAGATGGGTCATAGTAGTTTCTAGCTCAAACCATTCAGTCTCTATAGACGTTTTTGTGAGAAGGGTTAGGGTTAGCGCCCAACACTCCTAATGTTTTCACACTGACTTAGTGACATTGCACCCAACACTCCTAATTTGTTCACACGGCCGACCCACCGTTCTGTGCATAATAACTTGTCAGCACTATATCCACCAATTAAGTACCTATATGATTCCCGGCCAATGCAACAGCTTTCGAACATGAAATTCTGACAATTATGCAATCTCCAGAGGTAAAAATATGTGTTAGATTTCCACGCTATCCAGAAATCTCTTGTGATGGTAGAGTTCTCAACTGCCTCTTGAAAAGACCAAGTTTACTTGTATTTACAGTTTGGACATTTACACATTCTCAGTAGGTAGACTTTTGTGAATCCATTGTAGATTTCCAGTGTGTGAGGTGATTTACTTTGTGCTAAACATTAGTTGTTCAATGAGAAACGAATATATCCAACAAGTCAGTGACAACTGTGTTGAGTTTGGAGTTTGTGACAACAATGCCTTGGGATTTCCCTCAATGTTCTATGTAGAACAACGCATTACCTTCTAACTGCTTTTGTGTGGCTTGTGAGCGTTATAGAGCAGAACCGATTACATGTACGTGTTTTTGAGAGTCTCAGCTTTCCATAGATGGGTCATAGTAGTTTCTAGCTCAAACCATTCAGTCTCTATAGACGTTTTTGTGAGAAGGGTTAGGGTTAGCGCCCAACACTCCTAATGTTTTCACACTGACTTAGTGACATTGCACCCAACACTCCTAATTTGTTCACACGGCCGACCCACCGTTCTGTGCATAATAACTTGTCAGCACTATATCCACCAATTAAGTACCTATATGATTCCCGGCCAATGCAACAGCTTTCGAACATGAAATTCTGACAATTATGCAATCTCCAGAGGTAAAAATATGTGTTAGATTTCCACGCTATCCAGAAATCTCTTGTGATGGTAGAGTTCTCAACTGCCTCTTGAAAAGACCAAGTTTACTTGTATTTACAGTTTGGACATTTACACATTCTCAGTAGGTAGACTTTTGTGAATCCATTGTAGATTTCCAGTGTGTGAGGTGATTTACTTTGTGCTAAACATTAGTTGTTCAATGAGAAACGAATATATCCAACAAGTCAGTGACAACTGTGTTGAGTTTGGAGTTTGTGACAACAATGCCTTGGGATTTCCCTCAATGTTCTATGTAGAACAACGCATTACCTTCTAACTGCTTTTGTGTGGCTTGTGAGCGTTATAGAGCAGAACCGATTACATGTACGTGTTTTTGAGAGTCTCAGCTTTCCATAGATGGGTCATAGTAGTTTCTAGCTCAAACCATTCAGTCTCTATAGACGTTTTTGTGAGAAGGGTTAGGGTTAGCGCCCAACACTCCTAATGTTTTCACACTGACTTAGTGACATTGCACCCAACACTCCTAATTTGTTCACACGGCCGACCCACCGTTCTGTGCATAATAACTTGTCAGCACTATATCCACCAATTAAGTACCTATATGATTCCCGGCCAATGCAACAGCTTTCGAACATGAAATTCTGACAATTATGCAATCTCCAGAGGTAAAAATATGTGTTAGATTTCCACGCTATCCAGAAATCTCTTGTGATGGTAGAGTTCTCAACTGCCTCTTGAAAAGACCAAGTTTACTTGTATTTACAGTTTGGACATTTACACATTCTCAGTAGGTAGACTTTTGTGAATCCATTGTAGATTTCCAGTGTGTGAGGTGATTTACTTTGTGCTAAACATTAGTTGTTCAATGAGAAACGAATATATCCAACAAGTCAGTGACAACTGTGTTGAGTTTGGAGTTTGTGACAACAATGCCTTGGGATTTCCCTCAATGTTCTATGTAGAACAACGCATTACCTTCTAACTGCTTTTGTGTGGCTTGTGAGCGTTATAGAGCAGAACCGATTACATGTACGTGTTTTTGAGAGTCTCAGCTTTCCATAGATGGGTCATAGTAGTTTCTAGCTCAAACCATTCAGTCTCTATAGACGTTTTTGTGAGAAGGGTTAGGGTTAGCGCCCAACACTCCTAATGTTTTCACACTGACTTAGTGACATTGCACCCAACACTCCTAATTTGTTCACACGGCCGACCCACCGTTCTGTGCATAATAACTTGTCAGCACTATATCCACCAATTAAGTACCTATATGATTCCCGGCCAATGCAACAGCTTTCGAACATGAAATTCTGACAATTATGCAATCTCCAGAGGTAAAAATATGTGTTAGATTTCCACGCTATCCAGAAATCTCTTGTGATGGTAGAGTTCTCAACTGCCTCTTGAAAAGACCAAGTTTACTTGTATTTACAGTTTGGACATTTACACATTCTCAGTAGGTAGACTTTTGTGAATCCATTGTAGATTTCCAGTGTGTGAGGTGATTTACTTTGTGCTAAACATTAGTTGTTCAATGAGAAACGAATATATCCAACAAGTCAGTGACAACTGTGTTGAGTTTGGAGTTTGTGACAACAATGCCTTGGGATTTCCCTCAATGTTCTATGTAGAACAACGCATTACCTTCTAACTGCTTTTGTGTGGCTTGTGAGCGTTATAGAGCAGAACCGATTACATGTACGTGTTTTTGAGAGTCTCAGCTTTCCATAGATGGGTCATAGTAGTTTCTAGCTCAAACCATTCAGTCTCTATAGACGTTTTTGTGAGAAGGGTTAGGGTTAGCGCCCAACACTCCTAATGTTTTCACACTGACTTAGTGACATTGCACCCAACACTCCTAATTTGTTCACACGGCCGACCCACCGTTCTGTGCATAATAACTTGTCAGCACTATATCCACCAATTAAGTACCTATATGATTCCCGGCCAATGCAACAGCTTTCGAACATGAAATTCTGACAATTATGCAATCTCCAGAGGTAAAAATATGTGTTAGATTTCCACGCTATCCAGAAATCTCTTGTGATGGTAGAGTTCTCAACTGCCTCTTGAAAAGACCAAGTTTACTTGTATTTACAGTTTGGACATTTACACATTCTCAGTAGGTAGACTTTTGTGAATCCATTGTAGATTTCCAGTGTGTGAGGTGATTTACTTTGTGCTAAACATTAGTTGTTCAATGAGAAACGAATATATCCAACAAGTCAGTGACAACTGTGTTGAGTTTGGAGTTTGTGACAACAATGCCTTGGGATTTCCCTCAATGTTCTATGTAGAACAACGCATTACCTTCTAACTGCTTTTGTGTGGCTTGTGAGCGTTATAGAGCAGAACCGATTACATGTACGTGTTTTTGAGAGTCTCAGCTTTCCATAGATGGGTCATATTAGTTTCTAGCTCAAACCATTCAGTCTCTATAGACGTTTTTGTGAGAAGGGTTAGGGTTAGCGCCCAACACTCCTAATGTTTTCACACTGACTTAGTGACATTGCACCCAACACTCCTAATTTGTTCACACGGCCGACCCACCGTTCTGTGCATAATAACTTGTCAGCACTATATCCACCAATTAAGTACCTATATGATTCCCGGCCAATGCAACAGCTTTCGAACATGAAATTCTGACAATTATGCAATCTCCAGAGGTAAAAATATGTGTTAGATTTCCACGCTATCCAGAAATCTCTTGTGATGGTAGAGTTCTCAACTGCCTCTTGAAAAGACCAAGTTTACTTGTATTTACAGTTTGGACATTTACACATTCTCAGTAGGTAGACTTTTGTGAATCCATTGTAGATTTCCAGTGTGTGAGGTGATTTACTTTGTGCTAAACATTAGTTGTTCAATGAGAAACGAATATATCCAACAAGTCAGTGACAACTGTGTTGAGTTTGGAGTTTGTGACAACAATGCCTTGGGATTTCCCTCAATGTTCTATGTAGAACAACGCATTACCTTCTAACTGCTTTTGTGTGGCTTGTGAGCGTTATAGAGCAGAACCGATTACATGTACGTGTTTTTGAGAGTCTCAGCTTTCCATAGATGGGTCATAGTAGTTTCTAGCTCAAACCATTCAGTCTCTATAGACGTTTTTGTGAGAAGGGTTAGGGTTAGCGCCCAACACTCCTAATGTTTTCACACTGACTTAGTGACATTGCACCCAACACTCCTAATTTGTTCACACGGCCGACCCACCGTTCTGTGCATAATAACTTGTCAGCACTATATCCACCAATTAAGTACCTATATGATTCCCGGCCAATGCAACAGCTTTCGAACATGAAATTCTGACAATTATGCAATCTCCAGAGGTAAAAATATGTGTTAGATTTCCACGCTATCCAGAAATCTCTTGTGATGGTAGAGTTCTCAACTGCCTCTTGAAAAGACCAAGTTTACTTGTATTTACAGTTTGGACATTTACACATTCTCAGTAGGTAGACTTTTGTGAATCCATTGTAGATTTCCAGTGTGTGAGGTGATTTACTTTGTGCTAAACATTAGTTGTTCAATGAGAAACGAATATATCCAACAAGTCAGTGACAACTGTGTTGAGTTTGGAGTTTGTGACAACAATGCCTTGGGATTTCCCTCAATGTTCTATGTAGAACAACGCATTACCTTCTAAGTGCTTTTGTGTGGCTTGTGAGCGTTATAGAGCAGAACCGATTACATGTACGTGTTTTTGAGAGTCTCAGCTTTCCATAGATGGGTCATAGTAGTTTCTAGCTCAAACCATTCAGTCTCTATAGACGTTTTTGTGAGAAGGGTTAGGGTTAGCGCCCAACACTCCTAATGTTTTCACACTGACTTAGTGACATTGCACCCAACACTCCTAATTTGTTCACACGGCCGACCCACCGTTCTGTGCATAATAACTTGTCAGCACTATATCCACCAATTAAGTACCTATATGATTCCCGGCCAATGCAACAGCTTTCGAACATGAAATTCTGACAATTATGCAATCTCCAGAGGTAAAAATATGTGTTAGATTTCCACGCTATCCAGAAATCTCTTGTGATGGTAGAGTTCTCAACTGCCTCTTGAAAAGACCAAGTTTACTTGTATTTACAGTTTGGACATTTACACATTCTCAGTAGGTAGACTTTTGTGAATCCATTGTAGATTTCCAGTGTGTGAGGTGATTTACTTTGTGCTAAACATTAGTTGTTCAATGAGAAACGAATATATCCAACAAGTCAGTGACAACTGTGTTGAGTTTGGAGTTTGTGACAACAATGCCTTGGGATTTCCCTCAATGTTCTATGTAGAACAACGCATTACCTTCTAACTGCTTTTGTGTGGCTTGTGAGCGTTATAGAGCAGAACCGATTACATGTACGTGTTTTTGAGAGTCTCAGCTTTCCATAGATGGGTCATAGTAGTTTCTAGCTCAAACCATTCAGTCTCTATAGACGTTTTTGTGAGAAGGGTTAGGGTTAGCGCCCAACACTCCTAATGTTTTCACACTGACTTAGTGACATTGCACCCAACACTCCTAATTTGTTCACACGGCCGACCCACCGTTCTGTGCATAATAACTTGTCAGCACTATATCCACCAATTAAGTACCTATATGATTCCCGGCCAATGCAACAGCTTTCGAACATGAAATTCTGACAATTATGCAATCTCCAGAGGTAAAAATATGTGTTAGATTCCACGCTATCCAGAAATCTCTTGTGATGGTAGAGTTCTCAACTGCCTCTTGAAAAGACCAAGTTTACTTGTATTTACAGTTTGGACATTTACACATTCTCAGTAGGTAGACTTTTGTGAATCCATTGTAGATTTCCAGTGTGTGAGGTGATTTACTTTGTGCTAAACATTAGTTGTTCAATGAGAAACGAATATATCCAACAAGTCAGTGACAACTGTGTTGAGTTTGGAGTTTGTGACAACAATGCCTTGGGATTTCCCTCAATGTTCTATGTAGAACAACGCATTACCTTCTAACTGCTTTTGTGTGGCTTGTGAGCGTTATAGAGCAGAACCGATTACATGTACGTGTTTTTGAGAGTCTCAGCTTTCCATAGATGGGTCATAGTAGTTTCTAGCTCAAACCATTCAGTCTCTATAGACGTTTTTGTGAGAAGGGTTAGGGTTAGCGCCCAACACTCCTAATGTTTTCACACTGACTTAGTGACATTGCACCCAACACTCCTAATTTGTTCACACGGCCGACCCACCGTTCTGTGCATAATAACTTGTCAGCACTATATCCACCAATTAAGTACCTATATGATTCCCGGCCAATGCAACAGCTTTCGAACATGAAATTCTGACAATTATGCAATCTCCAGAGGTAAAAATATGTGTTAGATTTCCACGCTATCCAGAAATCTCTTGTGATGGTAGAGTTCTCAACTGCCTCTTGAAAAGACCAAGTTTACTTGTATTTACAGTTTGGACATTTACACATTCTCAGTAGGTAGACTTTTGTGAATCCATTGTAGATTTCCAGTGTGTGAGGTGATTTACTTTGTGCTAAACATTAGTTGTTCAATGAGAAACGAATATATCCAACAAGTCAGTGACAACTGTGTTGAGTTTGGAGTTTGTGACAACAATGCCTTGGGATTTCCCTCAATGTTCTATGTAGAACAACGCATTACCTTCTAAGTGCTTTTGTGTGGCTTGTGAGCGTTATAGAGCAGAACCGATTACATGTACGTGTTTTTGAGAGTCTCAGCTTTCCATAGATGGGTCATAGTAGTTTCTAGCTCAAACCATTCAGTCTCTATAGACGTTTTTGTGAGAAGGGTTAGGGTTAGCGCCCAACACTCCTAATGTTTTCACACTGACTTAGTGACATTGCACCCAACACTCCTAATTTGTTCACACGGCCGACCCACCGTTCTGTGCATAATAACTTGTCAGCACTATATCCACCAATTAAGTACCTATATGATTCCCGGCCAATGCAACAGCTTTCGAACATGAAATTCTGACAATTATGCAATCTCCAGAGGTAAAAATATGTGTTAGATTTCCACGCTATCCAGAAATCTCTTGTGATGGTAGAGTTCTCAACTGCCTCTTGAAAAGACCAAGTTTACTTGTATTTACAGTTTGGACATTTACACATTCTCAGTAGGTAGACTTTTGTGAATCCATTGTAGATTTCCAGTGTGTGAGGTGATTTACTTTGTGCTAAACATTAGTTGTTCAATGAGAAACGAATATATCCAACAAGTCAGTGACAACTGTGTTGAGTTTGGAGTTTGTGACAACAATGCCTTGGGATTTCCCTCAATGTTCTATGTAGAACAACGCATTACCTTCTAACTGCTTTTGTGTGGCTTGTGAGCGTTATAGAGCAGAACCGATTACATGTACGTGTTTTTGAGAGTCTCAGCTTTCCATAGATGGGTCATAGTAGTTTCTAGCTCAAACCATTCAGTCTCTATAGACGTTTTTGTGAGAAGGGTTAGGGTTAGCGCCCAACACTCCTAATGTTTTCACACTGACTTAGTGACATTGCACCCAACACTCCTAATTTGTTCACACGGCCGACCCACCGTTCTGTGCATAATAACTTGTCAGCACTATATCCACCAATTAAGTACCTATATGATTCCCGGCCAATGCAACAGCTTTCGAACATGAAATTCTGACAATTATGCAATCTCCAGAGGTAAAAATATGTGTTAGATTCCACGCTATCCAGAAATCTCTTGTGATGGTAGAGTTCTCAACTGCCTCTTGAAAAGACCAAGTTTACTTGTATTTACAGTTTGGACATTTACACATTCTCAGTAGGTAGACTTTTGTGAATCCATTGTAGATTTCCAGTGTGTGAGGTGATTTACTTTGTGCTAAACATTAGTTGTTCAATGAGAAACGAATATATCCAACAAGTCAGTGACAACTGTGTTGAGTTTGGAGTTTGTGACAACAATGCCTTGGGATTTCCCTCAATGTTCTATGTAGAACAACGCATTACCTTCTAACTGCTTTTGTGTGGCTTGTGAGCGTTATAGAGCAGAACCGATTACATGTACGTGTTTTTGAGAGTCTCAGCTTTCCATAGATGGGTCATAGTAGTTTCTAGCTCAAACCATTCAGTCTCTATAGACGTTTTTGTGAGAAGGGTTAGGGTTAGCGCCCAACACTCCTAATGTTTTCACACTGACTTAGTGACATTGCACCCAACACTCCTAATTTGTTCACACGGCCGACCCACCGTTCTGTGCATAATAACTTGTCAGCACTATATCCACCAATTAAGTACCTATATGATTCCCGGCCAATGCAACAGCTTTCGAACATGAAATTCTGACAATTATGCAATCTCCAGAGGTAAAAATATGTGTTAGATTTCCACGCTATCCAGAAATCTCTTGTGATGGTAGAGTTCTCAACTGCCTCTTGAAAAGACCAAGTTTACTTGTATTTACAGTTTGGACATTTACACATTCTCAGTAGGTAGACTTTTGTGAATCCATTGTAGATTTCCAGTGTGTGAGGTGATTTACTTTGTGCTAAACATTAGTTGTTCAATGAGAAACGAATATATCCAACAAGTCAGTGACAACTGTGTTGAGTTTGGAGTTTGTGACAACAATGCCTTGGGATTTCCCTCAATGTTCTATGTAGAACAACGCATTACCTTCTAACTGCTTTTGTGTGGCTTGTGAGCGTTATAGAGCAGAACCGATTACATGTACGTGTTTTTGAGAGTCTCAGCTTTCCATAGATGGGTCATAGTAGTTTCTAGCTCAAACCATTCAGTCTCTATAGACGTTTTTGTGAGAAGGGTTAGGGTTAGCGCCCAACACTCCTAATGTTTTCACACTGACTTAGTGACATTGCACCCAACACTCCTAATTTGTTCACACGGCCGACCCACCGTTCTGTGCATAATAACTTGTCAGCACTATATCCACCAATTAAGTACCTATATGATTCCCGGCCAATGCAACAGCTTTCGAACATGAAATTCTGACAATTATGCAATCTCCAGAGGTAAAAATATGTGTTAGATTTCCACGCTATCCAGAAATCTCTTGTGATGGTAGAGTTCTCAACTGCCTCTTGAAAAGACCAAGTTTACTTGTATTTACAGTTTGGACATTTACACATTCTCAGTAGGTAGACTTTTGTGAATCCATTGTAGATTTCCAGTGTGTGAGGTGATTTACTTTGTGCTAAACATTAGTTGTTCAATGAGAAACGAATATATCCAACAAGTCAGTGACAACTGTGTTGAGTTTGGAGTTTGTGACAACAATGCCTTGGGATTTCCCTCAATGTTCTATGTAGAACAACGCATTACCTTCTAACTGCTTTTGTGTGGCTTGTGAGCGTTATAGAGCAGAACCGATTACATGTACGTGTTTTTGAGAGTCTCAGCTTTCCATAGATGGGTCATAGTAGTTTCTAGCTCAAACCATTCAGTCTCTATAGACGTTTTTGTGAGAAGGGTTAGGGTTAGCGCCCAACACTCCTAATGTTTTCACACTGACTTAGTGACATTGCACCCAACACTCCTAATTTGTTCACACGGCCGACCCACCGTTCTGTGCATAATAACTTGTCAGCACTATATCCACCAATTAAGTACCTATATGATTCCCGGCCAATGCAACAGCTTTCGAACATGAAATTCTGACAATTATGCAATCTCCAGAGGTAAAAATATGTGTTAGATTTCCACGCTATCCAGAAATCTCTTGTGATGGTAGAGTTCTCAACTGCCTCTTGAAAAGACCAAGTTTACTTGTATTTACAGTTTGGACATTTACACATTCTCAGTAGGTAGACTTTTGTGAATCCATTGTAGATTTCCAGTGTGTGAGGTGATTTACTTTGTGCTAAACATTAGTTGTTCAATGAGAAACGAATATATCCAACAAGTCAGTGACAACTGTGTTGAGTTTGGAGTTTGTGACAACAATGCCTTGGGATTTCCCTCAATGTTCTATGTAGAACAACGCATTACCTTCTAACTGCTTTTGTGTGGCTTGTGAGCGTTATAGAGAAGAACCGATTACATGTACGTGTTTTTGAGAGTCTCAGCTTTCCATAGATGGGTCATAGTAGTTTCTAGCTCAAACCATTCAGTCTCTATAGACGTTTTTGTGAGAAGGGTTAGGGTTAGCGCCCAACACTCCTAATGTTTTCACACTGACTTAGTGACATTGCACCCAACACTCCTAATTTGTTCACACGGCCGACCCACCGTTCTGTGCATAATAACTTGTCAGCACTATATCCACCAATTAAGTACCTATATGATTCCCGGCCAATGCAACAGCTTTCGAACATGAAATTCTGACAATTATGCAATCTCCAGAGGTAAAAATATGTGTTAGATTTCCACGCTATCCAGAAATCTCTTGTGATGGTAGAGTTCTCAACTGCCTCTTGAAAAGACCAAGTTTACTTGTATTTACAGTTTGGACATTTACACATTCTCAGTAGGTAGACTTTTGTGAATCCATTGTAGATTTCCAGTGTGTGAGGTGATTTACTTTGTGCTAAACATTAGTTGTTCAATGAGAAACGAATATATCCAACAAGTCAGTGACAACTGTGTTGAGTTTGGAGTTTGTGACAACAATGCCTTGGGATTTCCCTCAATGTTCTATGTAGAACAACGCATTACCTTCTAACTGCTTTTGTGTGGCTTGTGAGCGTTATAGAGAAGAACCGATTACATGTACGTGTTTTTGAGAGTCTCAGCTTTCCATAGATGGGTCATAGTAGTTTCTAGCTCAAACCATTCAGTCTCTATAGACGTTTTTGTGAGAAGGGTTAGGGTTAGCGCCCAACACTCCTAATGTTTTCACACTGACTTAGTGACATTGCACCCAACACTCCTAATTTGTTCACACGGCCGACCCACCGTTCTGTGGATAATAACTTGTCAGCACTATATCCACCAATTAAGTACCTATATGGTATGCCAGCTGAGGGAAGAGGCCTTACGGACCTCCATACTTTTCTACTATAAAGGGGCAAAATGTAACCACCTGCTCCTCGTTAGTATAGTGGTGAGTATCCCCGCCTGTCACGCGGGAGACCGGGGTTCAATTCCCCGACGGGGAGTATTGAGTCTTTTTATGAGGCGTATATAGGGTGTAAGACGTCACTAAGTCCACATAGCAGAATAAACGCAATCTATTCAATGTACTGCTTTCTGATATACGATTTCTAGCCTATGGGGTAATTTCAACCTTGTAAGGCATTGGTGTTTCAGTGGTAGAATTCTCGCCTGCCACGCGGGAGGCCCGGGTTCGATTCCTGGCCAATGCAACAGCTTTCGAACATGAAATTCTGACAATTATGCAATCTCCAGAGGTAAAAATATGTGTTAGATTTCCACGCTATCCAGAAATCTCTTGTGATGGTAGAGTTCTCAACTGCCTCTTGAAAAGACCAAGTTTACTTGTATTTACAGTTTGGACATTTACACATTCTCAGTAGGTAGACTTTTGTGAATCCATTGTAGATTTCCAGTGTGTGAGGTGATTTACTTTGTGCTAAACATTAGTTGTTCAATGAGAAACGAATATATCCAACAAGTCAGTGACAACTGTGTTGAGTTTGGAGTTTGTGACAACAATGCCTTGGGATTTCCCTCAATGTTCTATGTAGAACAACGCATTACCTTCTAACTGCTTTTGTGTGGCTTGTGAGCGTTATAGAGCAGAACCGATTACATGTACATGTTTTTGAGAGTCTCAGCTTTCCATAGATGGGTCATAGTAGTTTCTAGCTCAAACCATTCAGTCTCTATAGACGTTTTTGTGAGAAGGGTTAGGGTTAGCGCCCAACACTCCTAATGTTTTCACACTGACTTAGTGACATTGCACCCAACACTCCTAATTTGTTCACACGGCCGACCCACCGTTCTGTGCATAATAACTTGTCAGCACTATATCCACCAATTAAGTACCTATATGATTCCCGGCCAATGCAACAGCTTTCGAACATGAAATTCTGACAATTATGCAATCTCCAGAGGTAAAAATATGTGTTAGATTTCCACGCTATCCAGAAATCTCTTGTGATGGTAGAGTTCTCAACTGCCTCTTGAAAAGACCAAGTTTACTTGTATTTACAGTTTGGACATTTACACATTCTCAGTAGGTAGACTTTTGTGAATCCATTGTAGATTTCCAGTGTGTGAGGTGATTTACTTTGTGCTAAACATTAGTTGTTCAATGAGAAACGAATATATCCAACAAGTCAGTGACAACTGTGTTGAGTTTGGAGTTTGTGACAACAATGCCTTGGGATTTCCCTCAATGTTCTATGTAGAACAACGCATTACCTTCTAACTGCTTTTGTGTGGCTTGTGAGCGTTATAGAGAAGAACCGATTACATGTACGTGTTTTTGAGAGTCTCAGCTTTCCATAGATGGGTCATAGTAGTTTCTAGCTCAAACCATTCAGTCTCTATAGACGTTTTTGTGAGAAGGGTTAGGGTTAGCGCCCAACACTCCTAATGTTTTCACACTGACTTAGTGACATTGCACCCAACACTCCTAATTTGTTCACACGGCCGACCCACCGTTCTGTGCATAATAACTTGTCAGCACTATATCCACCAATTAAGTACCTATATGATTCCCGGCCAATGCAACAGCTTTCGAACATGAAATTCTGACAATTATGCAATCTCCAGAGGTAAAAATATGTGTTAGATTTCCACGCTATCCAGAAATCTCTTGTGATGGTAGAGTTCTCAACTGCCTCTTGAAAAGACCAAGTTTACTTGTATTTACAGTTTGGACATTTACACATTCTCAGTAGGTAGACTTTTGTGAATCCATTGTAGATTTCCAGTGTGTGAGGTGATTTACTTTGTGCTAAACATTAGTTGTTCAATGAGAAACGAATATATCCAACAAGTCAGTGACAACTGTGTTGAGTTTGGAGTTTGTGACAACAATGCCTTGGGATTTCCCTCAATGTTCTATGTAGAACAACGCATTACCTTCTAACTGCTTTTGTGTGGCTTGTGAGCGTTATAGAGAAGAACCGATTACATGTACGTGTTTTTGAGAGTCTCAGCTTTCCATAGATGGGTCATAGTAGTTTCTAGCTCAAACCATTCAGTCTCTATAGACGTTTTTGTGAGAAGGGTTAGGGTTAGCGCCCAACACTCCTAATGTTTTCACACTGACTTAGTGACATTGCACCCAACACTCCTAATTTGTTCACACGGCCGACCCACCGTTCTGTGGATAATAACTTGTCAGCACTATATCCACCAATTAAGTACCTATATGGTATGCCAGCTGAGGGAAGAGGCCTTACGGACCTCCATACTTTTCTACTATAAAGGGGCAAAATGTAACCACCTGCTCCTCGTTAGTATAGTGGTGAGTATCCCCGCCTGTCACGCGGGAGACCGGGGTTCAATTCCCCGACGGGGAGTATTGAGTCTTTTTATGAGGCGTATATAGGGTGTAAGACGTCACTAAGTCCACATAGCAGAATAAACGCAATCTATTCAATGTACTGCTTTCTGATATACGATTTCTAGCCTATGGGGTAATTTCAACCTTGTAAGGCATTGGTGTTTCAGTGGTAGAATTCTCGCCTGCCACGCGGGAGGCCCGGGTTCGATTCCTGGCCAATGCAACAGCTTTCGAACATGAAATTCTGACAATTATGCAATCTCCAGAGGTAAAAATATGTGTTAGATTTCCACGCTATCCAGAAATCTCTTGTGATGGTAGAGTTCTCAACTGCCTCTTGAAAAGACCAAGTTTACTTGTATTTACAGTTTGGACATTTACACATTCTCAGTAGGTAGACTTTTGTGAATCCATTGTAGATTTCCAGTGTGTGAGGTGATTTACTTTGTGCTAAACATTAGTTGTTCAATGAGAAACGAATATATCCAACAAGTCAGTGACAACTGTGTTGAGTTTGGAGTTTGTGACAACAATGCCTTGGGATTTCCCTCAATGTTCTATGTAGAACAACGCATTACCTTCTAACTGCTTTTGTGTGGCTTGTGAGCGTTATAGAGCAGAACCGATTACATGTACATGTTTTTGAGAGTCTCAGCTTTCCATAGATGGGTCATAGTAGTTTCTAGCTCAAACCATTCAGTCTCTATAGACGTTTTTGTGAGAAGGGTTAGGGTTAGCGCCCAACACTCCTAATGTTTTCACACTGACTTAGTGACATTGCACCCAACACTCCTAATTTGTTCACACGGCCGACCCACCGTTCTGTGCATAATAACTTGTCAGCACTATATCCACCAATTAAGTACCTATATGATTCCCGGCCAATGCAACAGCTTTCGAACATGAAATTCTGACAATTATGCAATCTCCAGAGGTAAAAATATGTGTTAGATTTCCACGCTATCCAGAAATCTCTTGTGATGGTAGAGTTCTCAACTGCCTCTTGAAAAGACCAAGTTTACTTGTATTTACAGTTTGGACATTTACACATTCTCAGTAGGTAGACTTTTGTGAATCCATTGTAGATTTCCAGTGTGTGAGGTGATTTACTTTGTGCTAAACATTAGTTGTTCAATGAGAAACGAATATATCCAACAAGTCAGTGACAACTGTGTTGAGTTTGGAGTTTGTGACAACAATGCCTTGGGATTTCCCTCAATGTTCTATGTAGAACAACGCATTACCTTCTAACTGCTTTTGTGTGGCTTGTGAGCGTTATAGAGAAGAACCGATTACATGTACGTGTTTTTGAGAGTCTCAGCTTTCCATAGATGGGTCATAGTAGTTTCTAGCTCAAACCATTCAGTCTCTATAGACGTTTTTGTGAGAAGGGTTAGGGTTAGCGCCCAACACTCCTAATGTTTTCACACTGACTTAGTGACATTGCACCCAACACTCCTAATTTGTTCACACGGCCGACCCACCGTTCTGTGGATAATAACTTGTCAGCACTATATCCACCAATTAAGTACCTATATGGTATGCCAGCTGAGGGAAGAGGCCTTACGGACCTCCATACTTTTCTACTATAAAGGGGCAAAATGTAACCACCTGCTCCTCGTTAGTATAGTGGTGAGTATCCCCGCCTGTCACGCGGGAGACCGGGGTTCAATTCCCCGACGGGGAGTATTGAGTCTTTTTATGAGGCGTATATAGGGTGTAAGACGTCACTAAGTCCACATAGCAGAATAAACGCAATCTATTCAATGTACTGCTTTCTGATATACGATTTCTAGCCTATGGGGTAATTTCAACCTTGTAAGGCATTGGTGTTTCAGTGGTAGAATTCTCGCCTGCCACGCGGGAGGCCCGGGTTCGATTCCTGGCCAATGCAACAGCTTTCGAACATGAAATTCTGACAATTATGCAATCTCCAGAGGTAAAAATATGTGTTAGATTTCCACGCTATCCAGAAATCTCTTGTGATGGTAGAGTTCTCAACTGCCTCTTGAAAAGACCAAGTTTACTTGTATTTACAGTTTGGACATTTACACATTCTCAGTAGGTAGACTTTTGTGAATCCATTGTAGATTTCCAGTGTGTGAGGTGATTTACTTTGTGCTAAACATTAGTTGTTCAATGAGAAACGAATATATCCAACAAGTCAGTGACAACTGTGTTGAGTTTGGAGTTTGTGACAACAATGCCTTGGGATTTCCCTCAATGTTCTATGTAGAACAACGCATTACCTTCTAACTGCTTTTGTGTGGCTTGTGAGCGTTATAGAGCAGAACCGATTACATGTACATGTTTTTGAGAGTCTCAGCTTTCCATAGATGGGTCATAGTAGTTTCTAGCTCAAACCATTCAGTCTCTATAGACGTTTTTGTGAGAAGGGTTAGGGTTAGCGCCCAACACTCCTAATGTTTTCACACTGACTTAGTGACATTGCACCCAACACTCCTAATTTGTTCACACGGCCGACCCACCGTTCTGTGCATAATAACTTGTCAGCACTATATCCACCAATTAAGTACCTATATGGTATGCCAGCTGAGGGAAGAGGCCTTACGGACCTCCATACTTTTCTACTATAAAGGGGCAAAATGTAACCACCTGCTCCTCGTTAGTATAGTGGTGAGTATCCCCGCCTGTCACGCGGGAGACAGGGGTTCAATTCCCCGACGGGGAGTATTGAGTCTTTTTATGAGGCGTATATAGGGTGTAAGACGTCACTAAGTCCACATAGCAGAATAAACGCAATCTATTCAATGTACTGCTTTCTGATATACGATTTCTAGCCTATGGGGTAATTGCAACCTTGTAAGGCATTGGTGTTTCAGTGGTAGAATTCTCGCCTGCCACGCGGGAGGCCTGGGTTCGATTCCCGGCCAATGCAACAGCTTTCGAACATGAAATTCTGACAATTATGCAATCTCCAGAGGTAAAAATATGTGTTAGATTTCCACGCTATCCAGAAATCTCTTGTGATGGTAGAGTTCTCAACTGCCTCTTGAAAAGACCAAGTTTACTTTTATTTACAGTTTGGACATTTACACATTCTCAGTAGGTAGACTTTTGTGAATCCATTGTAGATTTCCAGTGTGTGAGGTGATTTACTTTGTGCTAAACATTAGTTGTTCAATGAGAAACGAATATATCCAACAAGTCAGTGACAACTGTGTTGAGTTTGGAGTTTGTGACAACAATGCCTTGGGATTTCCCTCAATGTTCTATGTAGAACAACGCATTACCTTCTAACTGCTTTTGTGTAGCTTGTGAGCGTTATAGAGCAGAACCGATTACATGTACGTGTTTTTGAGAGTCTCAGCTTTCCATAGATGGGTCATAGTAGTTTCTAGCTCAAACCATTCAGTCTCTTTAGACGTTTTTGTGAGAAGGGTTAGGATTAGCGCCCAACACTCCTAATGTTTTCACACTGACTTAGTGACATTGCACCCAACACTCCTAATTTGTTCACACGGCCGACCCACCGTTCTGTGCATAATAACTTGTCAGCACTATATCCACCAATTAAGTACCTATATGGTATGCCAGCTGAGGGAAGAGGCCTTACGGACCTCCATACTTTTCTACTATAAAGGGGCAAAATGTAACCACCTGCTCCTTGTTAGTATAGTGGTGAGTATCCCCGCCTGTCACGCGGGAGACAGGGGTTCAATTCCCCGACGGGGAGTATTGAGTCTTTTTATGAGGCGTATATAGGGTGTAAGACGTCACTAAGTCCACATAGCAGAATAAACGCAATCTATTCAATGTACTGCTTTCTGATATACGATTTCTAGCCTATGGGGTAATTGCAACCTTGTAAGGCATTGGTGTTTCAGTGGTAGAATTCTCGCCTGCCACGCGGGAGGCCTGGGTTCGATTCCCGGCCAATGCAACAGCTTTCGAACATGAAATTCTGACAATTATGCAATCTCCAGAGGTAAAAATATGTGTTAGATTTCCACGCTATCCAGAAATCTCTTGTGATGGTAGAGTTCTCAACTGCCTCTTGAAAAGACCAAGTTTACTTTTATTTACAGTTTGGACATTTACACATTCTCAGTAGGTAGACTTTTGTGAATCCATTGTAGATTTCCAGTGTGTGAGGTGATTTACTTTGTGCTAAACATTAGTTGTTCAATGAGAAACGAATATATCCAACAAGTCAGTGACAACTGTGTTGAGTTTGGAGTTTGTGACAACAATGCCTTGGGATTTCCCTCAATGTTCTATGTAGAACAACGCATTACCTTCTAACTGCTTTTGTGTGGCTTGTGAGCGTTATAGAGCAGAACCGATTACATGTACATGTTTTTGAGAGTCTCAGCTTTCCATAGATGGGTCATAGTAGTTTCTAGCTCAAACCATTCAGTCTCTATAGACGTTTTTGTGAGAAGGGTTAGGGTTAGCGCCCAACACTCCTAATGTTTTCACACTGACTTAGTGACATTGCACCCAACACTCCTAATTTGTTCACACGGCCGACCCACCGTTCTGTGCATAATAACTTGTCAGCACTATATCCACCAATTAAGTACCTATATGGTATGCCAGCTGAGGGAAGAGGCCTTACGGACCTCCATACTTTTCTACTATAAAGGGGCAAAATGTAACCACCTGCTCCTCGTTAGTATAGTGGTGAGTATCCCCGCCTGTCACGCGGGAGACCGGGGTTCAATTCCCCGACGGGGAGTATTGAGTCTTTTTATGAGGCGTATATAGGGTGTAAGACGTCACTAAGTCCACATAGCAGAATAAACGCAATCTATTCAATGTACTGCTTTCTGATATACGATTTCTAGCCTATGGGGTAATTTCAACCTTGTAAGGCATTGGTGTTTCAGTGGTAGAATTCTTGCCTGCCACGCGGGAGGCCTGGGTTCGATTCCCGGCCAATGCAACAGCTTTCGAACATGAAATTCTGACAATTATGCAATCTCCAGAGGTAAAAATATGTGTTAGATTTCCACGCTATCCAGAAATCTCTTGTGATGGTAGAGTTCTCAACTGCCTCTTGAAAAGACCAAGTTTACTTTTATTTACAGTTTGGACATTTACACATTCTCAGTAGGTAGACTTTTGTGAATCCATTGTAGATTTCCAGTGTGTGAGGTGATTTACTTTGTGCTAAACATTAGTTGTTCAATGAGAAACGAATATATCCAACAAGTCAGTGACAACTGTGTTGAGTTTGGAGTTTGTGACAACAATGCCTTGGGATTTCCCTCAATGTTCTATGTAGAACAACGCATTACCTTCTAACTGCTTTTGTGTGGCTTGTGAGCGTTATAGAGCAGAACCGATTACATGTACATGTTTTTGAGAGTCTCAGCTTTCCATAGATGGGTCATAGTAGTTTCTAGCTCAAACCATTCAGTCTCTATAGACGTTTTTGTGAGAAGGGTTAGGGTTAGCGCCCAACACTCCTAATGTTTTCACACTGACTTAGTGACATTGCACCCAACACTCCTAATTTGTTCACACGGCCGACCCACCGTTCTGTGCATAATAACTTGTCAGCACTATATCCACCAATTAAGTACCTATATGGTATGCCAGCTGAGGGAAGAGGCCTTACGGACCTCCATACTTTTCTACTATAAAGGGGCAAAATGTAACCACCTGCTCCTCGTTAGTATAGTGGTGAGTATCCCCGCCTGTCACGCGGGAGACCGGGGTTCAATTCCCCGACGGGGAGTATTGAGTCTTTTTATGAGGCGTATATAGGGTGTAAGACGTCACTAAGTCCACATAGCAGAATAAACGCAATCTATTCAATGTACTGCTTTCTGATATACGATTTCTAGCCTATGGGGTAATTTCAACCTTGTAAGGCATTGGTGTTTCAGTGGTAGAATTCTTGCCTGCCACGCGGGAGGCCTGGGTTCGATTCCCGGCCAATGCAACAGCTTTTGAACATGAAATTCTGACAATTATGCAATCTCCAGAGGTAAAAATATGTGTTAGATTTCCACGCTATCCAGAAATCTCTTGTGATGGTAGAGTTCTCAACTGCCTCTTGAAAAGACCAAGTTTTCTTTTATTTACAGTTTGGACATTTACACATTCTCAGTAGGTAGACTTTTGTGAATCCATTGTAGATTTCCAGTGTGTGAGGTGATTTACTTTGTGCTAAACATTAGTTGTTCAATGAGAAACGAATATATCCAACAAGTCAGTGACAACTGTGTTGAGTTTGGAGTTTGTGACAACAATGCCTTGGGATTTCCCTCAATGTTCTATGTAGAACAACGCATTACCTTCTAACTGCTTTTGTGTGGCTTGTGAGCGTTATAGAGCAGAACCGATTACATGTACATGTTTTTGAGAGTCTCAGCTTTCCATAGATGGGTCATAGTAGTTTCTAGCTCAAACCATTCAGTCTCTATAGACGTTTTTGTGAGAAGGGTTAGGGTTAGCGCCCAACACTCCTAATGTTTTCACACTGACTTAGTGACATTGCACCCAACACTCCTAATTTGTTCACACGGCCGACCCACCGTTCTGTGCATAATAACTTGTCAGCACTATATCCACCAATTAAGTACCTATATGGTATGCCAGCTGAGGGAAGAGGCCTTACGGACCTCCATACTTTTCTACTATAAAGGGGCAAAATGTAACCACCTGCTCCTCGTTAGTATAGTGGTGAGTATCCCCGCCTGTCACGCGGGAGACCGGGGTTCAATTCCCCGACGGGGAGTATTGAGTCTTTTTATGAGGCGTATATAGGGTGTAAGACGTCACTAAGTCCACATAGCAGAATAAACGCAATCTATTCAATGTACTGCTTTCTGATATACGATTTCTAGCCTATGGGGTAATTTCAACCTTGTAAGGCATTGGTGTTTCAGTGGTAGAATTCTTGCCTGCCACGCGGGAGGCCTGGGTTCGATTCCCGGCCAATGCAACAGCTTTCGAACATGAAATTCTGACAATTATGCAATCTCCAGAGGTAAAAATATGTGTTAGATTTCCACGCTATCCAGAAATCTCTTGTGATGGTAGAGTTCTCAACTGCCTCTTGAAAAGACCAAGTTTTCTTTTATTTACAGTTTGGACATTTACACATTCTCAGTAGGTAGACTTTTGTGAATCCATTGTAGATTTCCAGTGTGTGAGGTGATTTACTTTGTGCTAAACATTAGTTGTTCAATGAGAAACGAATATATCCAACAAGTCAGTGACAACTGTGTTGAGTTTGGAGTTTGTGACAACAATGCCTTGGGATTTCCCTCAATGTTCTATGTAGAACAACGCATTACCTTCTAACTGCTTTTGTGTGGCTTGTGAGCGTTATAGAGCAGAACCGATTACATGTACATGTTTTTGAGAGTCTCAGCTTTCCATAGATGGGTCATAGTAGTTTCTAGCTCAAACCATTCAGTCTCTATAGACGTTTTTGTGAGAAGGGTTAGGGTTAGCGCCCAACACTCCTAATGTTTTCACACTGACTTAGTGACATTGCACCCAACACTCCTAATTTGTTCACACGGCCGACCCACCGTTCTGTGCATAATAACTTGTCAGCACTATATCCACCAATTAAGTACCTATATGATTCCCGGCCAATGCAACAGCTTTCGAACATGAAATTCTGACAATTATGCAATCTCCAGAGGTAAAAATATGTGTTAGATTTCCACGCTATCCAGAAATCTCTTGTGATGGTAGAGTTCTCAACTGCCTCTTGAAAAGACCAAGTTTACTTTTATTTACAGTTTGGACATTTACACATTCTCAGTAGGTAGACTTTTGTGAATCCATTGTAGATTTCCAGTGTGTGAGGTGATTTACTTTGTGCTAAACATTAGTTGTTCAATGAGAAACGAATATATCCAACAAGTCAGTGACAACTGTGTTGAGTTTGGAGTTTGTGACAACAATGCCTTGGGATTTCCCTCAATGTTCTATGTAGAACAACGCATTACCTTCTAACTGCTTTTGTGTGGCTTGTGAGCGTTATAGAGCAGAACCGATTACATGTACATGTTTTTGAGAGTCTCAGCTTTCCATAGATGGGTCATAGTAGTTTCTAGCTCAAACCATTCAGTCTCTATAGACGTTTTTGTGAGAAGGGTTAGGGTTAGCGCCCAACACTCCTAATGTTTTCACACTGACTTAGTGACATTGCACCCAACACTCCTAATTTGTTCACACGGCCGACCCACCGTTCTGTGCATAATAACTTGTCAGCACTATATCCACCAATTAAGTACCTATATGGTATGCCAGCTGAGGGAAGAGGCCTTACGGACCTCCATACTTTTCTACTATAAAGGGGCAAAATGTAACCACCTGCTCCTCGTTAGTATAGTGGTGAGTATCCCCGCCTGTCACGCGGGAGACCGGGGTTCAATTCCCCGACGGGGAGTATTGAGTCTTTTTATGAGGCGTATATAGGGTGTAAGACGTCACTAAGTCCACATAGCAGAATAAACGCAATCTATTCAATGTACTGCTTTCTGATATACGATTTCTAGCCTATGGGGTAATTTCAACCTTGTAAGGCATTGGTGTTTCAGTGGTAGAATTCTTGCCTGCCACGTGGGAGGCCTGGGTTCGATTCCCGGCCAATGCAACAGCTTTCGAACATGAAATTCTGACAATTATGCAATCTCCAGAGGTAAAAATATGTGTTAGATTTCCACGCTATCCAGAAATCTCTTGTGATGGTAGAGTTCTCAACTGCCTCTTGAAAAGACCAAGTTTTCTTTTATTTACAGTTTGGACATTTACACATTCTCAGTAGGTAGACTTTTGTGAATCCATTGTAGATTTCCAGTGTGTGAGGTGATTTACTTTGTGCTAAACATTAGTTGTTCAATGAGAAACGAATATATCCAACAAGTCAGTGACAACTGTGTTGAGTTTGGAGTTTGTGACAACAATGCCTTGGGATTTCCCTCAATGTTCTATGTAGAACAACGCATTACCTTCTAACTGCTTTTGTGTGGCTTGTGAGCGTTATAGAGCAGAACCGATTACATGTACATGTTTTTGAGAGTCTCAGCTTTCCATAGATGGGTCATAGTAGTTTCTAGCTCAAACCATTCAGTCTCTATAGACGTTTCTGTGAGAAGGGTTAGGGTTAGCGCCCAACACTCCTAATGTTTTCACACTGACTTAGTGACATTGCACCCAACACTCCTAATTTGTTCACACGGCCGACCCACCGTTCTGTGCATAATAACTTGTCAGCACTATATCCACCAATTAAGTACCTATATGGTATGCCAGCTGAGGGAAGAGGCCTTACGGACCTCCATACTTTTCTACTATAAAGGGGCAAAATGTAACCACCTGCTCCTCGTTAGTATAGTGGTGAGTATCCCCGCCTGTCACGCGGGAGACCGGGGTTCAATTCCCCGACGGGGAGTATTGAGTCTTTTTATGAGGCGTATATAGGGTGTAAGACGTCACTAAGTCCACATAGCAGAATAAACGCAATCTATTCAATGTACTGCTTTCTGATATACGATTTCTAGCCTATGGGGTAATTTCAACCTTGTAAGGCATTGGTGTTTCAGTGGTAGAATTCTTGCCTGCCACGCGGGAGGCCTGGGTTCGATTCCCGGCCAATGCAACAGCTTTCGAACATGAAATTCTGACAATTATGCAATCTCCAGAGGTAAAAATATGTGTTAGATTTCCACGCTATCCAGAAATCTCTTGTGATGGTAGAGTTCTCAACTGCCTCTTGAAAAGACCAAGTTTTCTTTTATTTACAGTTTGGACATTTACACATTCTCAGTAGGTAGACTTTTGTGAATCCATTGTAGATTTCCAGTGTGTGAGGTGATTTACTTTGTGCTAAACATTAGTTGTTCAATGAGAAACGAATATATCCAACAAGTCAGTGACAACTGTGTTGAGTTTGGAGTTTGTGACAACAATGCCTTGGGATTTCCCTCAATGTTCTATGTAGAACAACGCATTACCTTCTAACTGCTTTTGTGTGGCTTGTGAGCGTTATAGAGCAGAACCGATTACATGTACATGTTTTTGAGAGTCTCAGCTTTCCATAGATGGGTCATAGTAGTTTCTAGCTCAAACCATTCAGTCTCTTTAGACGTTTTTGTGAGAAGGGTTAGGATTAGCGCCCAACACTCCTAATGTTTTCACACTGACTTAGTGACATTGCACCCAACACTCCTAATTTGTTCACACGGCCGACCCACCGTTCTGTGCATAATAACTTGTCAGCACTATATCCACCAATTAAGTACCTATATGGTATGCCAGCTGAGGGAAGAGGCCTTACGGACCTCCATACTTTTCTACTATAAAGGGGCAAAATGTAACCACCTGCTCCTCGTTAGTATAGTGGTGAGTATCCCCGCCTGTCACGCGGGAGACCGGGGTTCAATTCCCCGACGGGGAGTATTGAGTCTTTTTATGAGGCGTATATAGGGTGTAAGACGTCACTAAGTCCACATAGCAGAATAAACGCAATCTATTCAATGTACTGCTTTCTGATATACGATTTCTAGCCTATGGGGTAATTTCAACCTTGTAAGGCATTGGTGTTTCAGTGGTAGAATTCTTGCCTGCCACGCGGGAGGCCTGGGTTCGATTCCCGGCCAATGCAACAGCTTTCGAACATGAAATTCTGACAATTATGCAATCTCCAGAGGTAAAAATATGTGTTAGATTTCCACGCTATCCAGAAATCTCTTGTGATGGTAGAGTTCTCAACTGCCTCTTGAAAAGACCAAGTTTTCTTTTATTTACAGTTTGGACATTTACACATTCTCAGTAGGTAGACTTTTGTGAATCCATTGTAGATTTCCAGTGTGTGAGGTGATTTACTTTGTGCTAAACATTAGTTGTTCAATGAGAAACGAATATATCCAACAAGTCAGTGACAACTGTGTTGAGTTTGGAGTTTGTGACAACAATGCCTTGGGATTTCCCTCAATGTTCTATGTAGAACAACGCATTACCTTCTAACTGCTTTTGTGTGGCTTGTGAGCGTTATAGAGCAGAACCGATTACATGTACATGTTTTTGAGAGTCTCAGCTTTCCATAGATGGGTCATAGTAGTTTCTAGCTCAAACCATTCAGTCTCTTTAGACGTTTTTGTGAGAAGGGTTAGGATTAGCGCCCAACACTCCTAATGTTTTCACACTGACTTAGTGACATTGCACCCAACACTCCTAATTTGTTCACACGGCCGACCCACCGTTCTGTGCATAATAACTTGTCAGCACTATATCCACCAATTAAGTACCTATATGATTCCCGGCCAATGCAACAGCTTTCGAACATGAAATTCTGACAATTATGCAATCTCCAGAGGTAAAAATATGTGTTAGATTTCCACGCTATCCAGAAATCTCTTGTGATGGTAGAGTTCTCAACTGCCTCTTGAAAAGACCAAGTTTACTTTTATTTACAGTTTGGACATTTACACATTCTCAGTAGGTAGACTTTTGTGAATCCATTGTAGATTTCCAGTGTGTGAGGTGATTTACTTTGTGCTAAACATTAGTTGTTCAATGAGAAACGAATATATCCAACAAGTCAGTGACAACTGTGTTGAGTTTGGAGTTTGTGACAACAATGCCTTGGGATTTCCCTCAATGTTCTATGTAGAACAACGCATTACCTTCTAACTGCTTTTGTGTGGCTTGTGAGCGTTATAGAGCAGAACCGATTACATGTACGTGTTTTTGAGAGTCTCAGCTTTCCATAGATGGGTCATAGTAGTTTCTAGCTCAAACCACTCAGTCTCTATAGACGTTTTTGTGAGAAGGGTTAGGGTTAGCGCCCAACACTCCTAATGTTTTCACACTGACTTAGTGACATTGCACCCAACACTCCTAATTTGTTCACACGGCCGACCCACCGTTCTGTGCATAATAACTTGTCAGCACTATATCCACCAATTAAGTACCTATATGATTCCCGGCCAATGCAACAGCTTTCGAACATGAAATTCTGACAATTATGCAATCTCCAGAGGTAAAAATATGTGTTAGATTTCCACGCTATCCAGAAATCTCTTGTGATGGTAGAGTTCTCAACTGCCTCTTGAAAAGACCAAGTTTACTTTTATTTACAGTTTGGACATTTACACATTCTCAGTAGGTAGACTTTTGTGAATCCATTGTAGATTTCCAGTGTGTGAGGTGATTTACTTTGTGCTAAACATTAGTTGTTCAATGAGAAACGAATATATCCAACAAGTCAGTGACAACTGTGTTGAGTTTGGAGTTTGTGACAACAATGCCTTGGGATTTCCCTCAATGTTCTATGTAGAACAACGCATTACCTTCTAACTGCTTTTGTGTGGCTTGTGAGCGTTATAGAGCAGAACCGATTACATGTACGTGTTTTTGAGAGTCTCAGCTTTCCATTGATGGGTCATAGTAGTTTCTAGCTCAAACCATTCAGTCTCTTTAGACGTTTTTGTGAGAAGGGTTAGGATTAGCGCCCAACACTCCTAATGTTTTCACACTGACTTAGTGACATTGCACCCAACACTCCTAATTTGTTCACACGGCCGACCCACCGTTCTGTGCATAATAACTTGTCAGCACTATATCCACCAATTAAGTACCTATATGGTATGCCAGCTGAGGGAAGAGGCCTTACGGACCTCCATACTTTTCTACTATAAAGGGGCAACATGTAACCACCTGCTCCTCGTTAGTATAGTGGTGAGTATCCCCGCCTGTCACGAGGGAGACAGGGGTTCAATTCCCCGACGGGGAGTATTGAGTCTTTTTATGAGGCGTATATAGGGTGTAAGACGTCACTAAGTCCACATAGCAGAATAAACGCAATCTATTCAATGTACTGCTTTCTGATATACGATTTCTAGCCTATGGGGTAATTGCAACCTTGTAAGGCATTGGTGTTTCAGTGGTAGAATTCTCGCCTGCCACGCGGGAGGCCTGGGTTCGATTCCCGGCCAATGCAACAGCTTTCGAACATGAAATTCTGACAATTATGCAATCTCCAGAGGTAAAAATATGTGTTAGATTTCCACGCTATCCAGAAATCTCTTGTGATGGTAGAGTTCTCAACTGCCTCTTGAAAAGACCAAGTTTACTTTTATTTACAGTTTGGACATTTACACATTCTCAGTAGGTAGACTTTTGTGAATCCATTGTAGATTTCCAGTGTGTGAGGTGATTTACTTTGTGCTAAACATTAGTTGTTCAATGAGAAACGAATATATCCAACAAGTCAGTGACAACTGTGTTGAGTTTGGAGTTTGTGACAACAATGCCTTGGGATTTCCCTCAATGTTCTATGTAGAACAACGCATTACCTTCTAACTGCTTTTGTGTGGCTTGTGAGCGTTATAGAGCAGAACCGATTACATGTACGTGTTTTTGAGAGTCTCAGCTTTCCATAGATGGGTCATAGTAGTTTCTAGCTCAAACCACTCAGTCTCTATAGACGTTTTTGTGAGAAGGGTTAGGGTTAGCGCCCAACACTCCTAATGTTTTCACACTGACTTAGTGACATTGCACCCAACACTCCTAATTTGTTCACACGGCCGACCCACCGTTCTGTGCATAATAACTTGTCAGCACTATATCCACCAATTAAGTACCTATATGATTCCCGGCCAATGCAACAGCTTTCGAACATGAAATTCTGACAATTATGCAATCTCCAGAGGTAAAAATATGTGTTAGATTTCCACGCTATCCAGAAATCTCTTGTGATGGTAGAGTTCTCAACTGCCTCTTGAAAAGACCAAGTTTACTTTTATTTACAGTTTGGACATTTACACATTCTCAGTAGGTAGACTTTTGTGAATCCATTGTAGATTTCCAGTGTGTGAGGTGATTTACTTTGTGCTAAACATTAGTTGTTCAATGAGAAACGAATATATCCAACAAGTCAGTGACAACTGTGTTGAGTTTGGAGTTTGTGACAACAATGCCTTGGGATTTCCCTCAATGTTCTATGTAGAACAACGCATTACCTTCTAACTGCTTTTGTGTGGCTTGTGAGCGTTATAGAGCAGAACCGATTACATGTACGTGTTTTTGAGAGTCTCAGCTTTCCATTGATGGGTCATAGTAGTTTCTAGCTCAAACCATTCAGTCTCTTTAGACGTTTTTGTGAGAAGGGTTAGGATTAGCGCCCAACACTCCTAATGTTTTCACACTGACTTAGTGACATTGCACCCAACACTCCTAATTTGTTCACACGGCCGACCCACCGTTCTGTGCATAATAACTTGTCAGCACTATATCCACCAATTAAGTACCTATATGGTATGCCAGCTGAGGGAAGAGGCCTTACGGACCTCCATACTTTTCTACTATAAAGGGGCAAAATGTAACCACCTGCTCCTCGTTAGTATAGTGGTGAGTATCCCCGCCTGTCACGAGGGAGACAGGGGTTCAATTCCCCGACGGGGAGTATTGAGTCTTTTTATGAGGCGTATATAGGGTGTAAGACGTCACTAAGTCCACATAGCAGAATAAACGCAATCTATTCAATGTACTGCTTTCTGATATACGATTTCTAGCCTATGGGGTAATTGCAACCTTGTAAGGCATTGGTGTTTCAGTGGTAGAATTCTCGCCTGCCACGCGGGAGGCCTGGGTTCGATTCCCGGCCAATGCAACAGCTTTCGAACATGAAATTCTGACAATTATGCAATCTCCAGAGGTAAAAATATGTGTTAGATTTCCACGCTATCCAGAAATCTCTTGTGATGGTAGAGTTCTCAACTGCCTCTTGAAAAGACCAAGTTTACTTTTATTTACAGTTTGGACATTTACACATTCTCAGTAGGTAGACTTTTGTGAATCCATTGTAGATTTCCAGTGTGTGAGGTGATTTACTTTGTGCTAAACATTAGTTGTTCAATGAGAAACGAATATATCCAACAAGTCAGTGACAACTGTGTTGAGTTTGGAGTTTGTGACAACAATGCCTTGGGATTTCCCTCAATGTTCTATGTAGAACAACGCATTACCTTCTAACTGCTTTTGTGTAGCTTGTGAGCGTTATAGAGCAGAACCGATTACATGTACGTGTTTTTGAGAGTCTCAGCTTTCCATAGATGGGTCATAGTAGTTTCTAGCTCAAACCATTCAGTCTCTTTAGACGTTTTTGTGAGAAGGGTTAGGATTAGCGCCCAACACTCCTAATGTTTTCACACTGACTTAGTGACATTGCACCCAACACTCCTAATTTGTTCACACGGCCGACCCACCGTTCTGTGCATAATAACTTGTCAGCACTATATCCACCAATTAAGTACCTATATGGTATGCCAGCTGAGGGAAGAGGCCTTACGGACCTCCATACTTTTCTACTATAAAGGGGCAAAATGTAACCACCTGCTCCTCGTTAGTATAGTGGTGAGTATCCCCGCCTGTCACGCGGGAGACAGGGGTTCAATTCCCCGACGGGGAGTATTGAGTCTTTTTATGAGGCGTATATAGGGTGTAAGACGTCACTAAGTCCACATAGCAGAATAAACGCAATCTATTCAATGTACTGCTTTCTGATATACGATTTCTAGCCTATGGGGTAATTGCAACCTTGTAAGGCATTGGTGTTTCAGTGGTAGAATTCTCGCCTGCCACGCGGGAGGCCTGGGTTCGATTCCCGGCCAATGCAACAGCTTTCGAACATGAAATTCTGACAATTATGCAATCTCCAGAGGTAAAAATATGTGTTAGATTTCCACGCTATCCAGAAATCTCTTGTGATGGTAGAGTTCTCAACTGCCTCTTGAAAAGACCAAGTTTACTTTTATTTACAGTTTGGACATTTACACATTCTCAGTAGGTAGACTTTTGTGAATCCATTGTAGATTTCCAGTGTGTGAGGTGATTTACTTTGTGCTAAACATTAGTTGTTCAATGAGAAACGAATATATCCAACAAGTCAGTGACAACTGTGTTGAGTTTGGAGTTTGTGACAACAATGCCTTGGGATTTCCCTCAATGTTCTATGTAGAACAACGCATTACCTTCTAACTGCTTTTGTGTAGCTTGTGAGCGTTATAGAGCAGAACCGATTACATGTACGTGTTTTTGAGAGTCTCAGCTTTCCATAGATGGGTCATAGTAGTTTCTAGCTCAAACCATTCAGTCTCTTTAGACGTTTTTGTGAGAAGGGTTAGGATTAGCGCCCAACACTCCTAATGTTTTCACACTGACTTAGTGACATTGCACCCAACACTCCTAATTTGTTCACACGGCCGACCCACCGTTCTGTGCATAATAACTTGTCAGCACTATATCCACCAATTAAGTACCTATATGGTATGCCAGCTGAGGGAAGAGGCCTTACGGACCTCCATACTTTTCTACTATAAAGGGGCAAAATGTAACCACCTGCTCCTCGTTAGTATAGTGGTGAGTATCCCCGCCTGTCACGCGGGAGACAGGGGTTCAATTCCCCGACGGGGAGTATTGAGTCTTTTTATGAGGCGTATATAGGGTGTAAGACGTCACTAAGTCCACATAGCAGAATAAACGCAATCTATTCAATGTACTGCTTTCTGATATACGATTTCTAGCCTATGGGGTAATTGCAACCTTGTAAGGCATTGGTGTTTCAGTGGTAGAATTCTCGCCTGCCACGCGGGAGGCCTGGGTTCGATTCCCGGCCAATGCAACAGCTTTCGAACATGAAATTCTGACAATTATGCAATCTCCAGAGGTAAAAATATGTGTTAGATTTCCACGCTATCCAGAAATCTCTTGTGATGGTAGAGTTCTCAACTGCCTCTTGAAAAGACCAAGTTTACTTTTATTTACAGTTTGGACATTTACACATTCTCAGTAGGTAGACTTTTGTGAATCCATTGTAGATTTCCAGTGTGTGAGGTGATTTACTTTGTGCTAAACATTAGTTGTTCAATGAGAAACGAATATATCCAACAAGTCAGTGACAACTGTGTTGAGTTTGGAGTTTGTGACAACAATGCCTTGGGATTTCCCTCAATGTTCTATGTAGAACAACGCATTACCTTCTAACTGCTTTTGTGTGGCTTGTGAGCGTTATAGAGCAGAACCGATTACATGTACATGTTTTTGAGAGTCTCAGCTTTCCATAGATGGGTCATAGTAGTTTCTAGCTCAAACCATTCAGTCTCTTTAGACGTTTTTGTGAGAAGGGTTAGGATTAGCGCCCAACACTCCTAATGTTTTCACACTGACTTAGTGACATTGCACCCAACACTCCTAATTTGTTCACACGGCCGACCCACCGTTCTGTGCATAATAACTTGTCAGCACTATATCCACCAATTAAGTACCTATATGGTATGCCAGCTGAGGGAAGAGGCCTTACGGACCTCCATACTTTTCTACTATAAAGGGGCAAAATGTAACCACCTGCTCCTCGTTAGTATAGTGGTGAGTATCCCCGCCTGTCACGCGGGAGACAGGGGTTCAATTCCCCGACGGGGAGTATTGAGTCTTTTTATGAGGCGTATATAGGGTGTAAGACGTCACTAAGTCCACATAGCAGAATAAACGCAATCTATTCAATGTACTGCTTTCTGATATACGATTTCTAGCCTATGGGGTAATTGCAACCTTGTAAGGCATTGGTGTTTCAGTGGTAGAATTCTCGCCTGCCACGCGGGAGGCCTGGGTTCGATTCCCGGCCAATGCAACAGCTTTCGAACATGAAATTCTGACAATTATGCAATCTCCAGAGGTAAAAATATGTGTTAGATTTCCACGCTATCCAGAAATCTCTTGTGATGGTAGAGTTCTCAACTGCCTCTTGAAAAGACCAAGTTTACTTTTATTTACAGTTTGGACATTTACACATTCTCAGTAGGTAGACTTTTGTGAATCCATTGTAGATTTCCAGTGTGTGAGGTGATTTACTTTGTGCTAAACATTAGTTGTTCAATGAGAAACGAATATATCCAACAAGTCAGTGACAACTGTGTTGAGTTTGGAGTTTGTGACAACAATGCCTTGGGATTTCCCTCAATGTTCTATGTAGAACAACGCATTACCTTCTAACTGCTTTTGTGTGGCTTGTGAGCGTTATAGAGCAGAACCGATTACATGTACATGTTTTTGAGAGTCTCAGCTTTCCATAGATGGGTCATAGTAGTTTCTAGCTCAAACCATTCAGTCTCTATAGACGTTTTTGTGAGAAGGGTTAGGGTTAGCGCCCAACACTCCTAATGTTTTCACACTGACTTAGTGACATTGCACCCAACACTCCTAATTTGTTCACACGGCCGACCCACCGTTCTGTGCATAATAACTTGTCAGCACTATATCCACCAATTAAGTACCTATATGGTATGCCAGCTGAGGGAAGAGGCCTTACGGACCTCCATACTTTTCTACTATAAAGGGGCAAAATGTAACCACCTGCTCCTCGTTAGTATAGTGGTGAGTATCCCCGCCTGTCACGCGGGAGACCGGGGTTCAATTCCCCGACGGGGAGTATTGAGTCTTTTTATGAGGCGTATATAGGGTGTAAGACGTCACTAAGTCCACATAGCAGAATAAACGCAATCTATTCAATGTACTGCTTTCTGATATACGATTTCTAGCCTATGGGGTAATTTCAACCTTGTAAGGCATTGGTGTTTCAGTGGTAGAATTCTTGCCTGCCACGCGGGAGGCCTGGGTTCGATTCCCGGCCAATGCAACAGCTTTCGAACATGAAATTCTGACAATTATGCAATCTCCAGAGGTAAAAATATGTGTTAGATTTCCACGCTATCCAGAAATCTCTTGTGATGGTAGAGTTCTCAACTGCCTCTTGAAAAGACCAAGTTTACTTTTATTTACAGTTTGGACATTTACACATTCTCAGTAGGTAGACTTTTGTGAATCCATTGTAGATTTCCAGTGTGTGAGGTGATTTACTTTGTGCTAAACATTAGTTGTTCAATGAGAAACGAATATATCCAACAAGTCAGTGACAACTGTGTTGAGTTTGGAGTTTGTGACAACAATGCCTTGGGATTTCCCTCAATGTTCTATGTAGAACAACGCATTACCTTCTAACTGCTTTTGTGTGGCTTGTGAGCGTTATAGAGCAGAACCGATTACATGTACATGTTTTTGAGAGTCTCAGCTTTCCATAGATGGGTCATAGTAGTTTCTAGCTCAAACCATTCAGTCTCTATAGACGTTTTTGTGAGAAGGGTTAGGGTTAGCGCCCAACACTCCTAATGTTTTCACACTGACTTAGTGACATTGCACCCAACACTCCTAATTTGTTCACACGGCCGACCCACCGTTCTGTGCATAATAACTTGTCAGCACTATATCCACCAATTAAGTACCTATATGGTATGCCAGCTGAGGGAAGAGGCCTTACGGACCTCCATACTTTTCTACTATAAAGGGGCAAAATGTAACCACCTGCTCCTCGTTAGTATAGTGGTGAGTATCCCCGCCTGTCACGCGGGAGACAGGGGTTCAATTCCCCGACGGGGAGTATTGAGTCTTTTTATGAGGCGTATATAGGGTGTAAGACGTCACTAAGTCCACATAGCAGAATAAACGCAATCTATTCAATGTACTGCTTTCTGATATACGATTTCTAGCCTATGGGGTAATTGCAACCTTGTAAGGCATTGGTGTTTCAGTGGTAGAATTCTCGCCTGCCACGCGGGAGGCCTGGGTTCGATTCCCGGCCAATGCAACAGCTTTCGAACATGAAATTCTGACAATTATGCAATCTCCAGAGGTAAAAATATGTGTTAGATTTCCACGCTATCCAGAAATCTCTTGTGATGGTAGAGTTCTCAACTGCCTCTTGAAAAGACCAAGTTTACTTTTATTTACAGTTTGGACATTTACACATTCTCAGTAGGTAGACTTTTGTGAATCCATTGTAGATTTCCAGTGTGTGAGGTGATTTACTTTGTGCTAAACATTAGTTGTTCAATGAGAAACGAATATATCCAACAAGTCAGTGACAACTGTGTTGAGTTTGGAGTTTGTGACAACAATGCCTTGGGATTTCCCTCAATGTTCTATGTAGAACAACGCATTACCTTCTAACTGCTTTTGTGTGGCTTGTGAGCGTTATAGAGCAGAACCGATTACATGTACATGTTTTTGAGAGTCTCAGCTTTCCATAGATGGGTCATAGTAGTTTCTAGCTCAAACCATTCAGTCTCTATAGACGTTTTTGTGAGAAGGGTTAGGGTTAGCGCCCAACACTCCTAATGTTTTCACACTGACTTAGTGACATTGCACCCAACACTCCTAATTTGTTCACACGGCCGACCCACCGTTCTGTGCATAATAACTTGTCAGCACTATATCCACCAATTAAGTACCTATATGGTATGCCAGCTGAGGGAAGAGGCCTTACGGACCTCCATACTTTTCTACTATAAAGGGGCAAAATGTAACCACCTGCTCCTCGTTAGTATAGTGGTGAGTATCCCCGCCTGTCACGCGGGAGACCGGGGTTCAATTCCCCGACGGGGAGTATTGAGTCTTTTTATGAGGCGTATATAGGGTGTAAGACGTCACTAAGTCCACATAGCAGAATAAACGCAATCTATTCAATGTACTGCTTTCTGATATACGATTTCTAGCCTATGGGGTAATTTCAACCTTGTAAGGCATTGGTGTTTCAGTGGTAGAATTCTTGCCTGCCACGCGGGAGGCCTGGGTTCGATTCCCGGCCAATGCAACAGCTTTCGAACATGAAATTCTGACAATTATGCAATCTCCAGAGGTAAAAATATGTGTTAGATTTCCACGCTATCCAGAAATCTCTTGTGATGGTAGAGTTCTCAACTGCCTCTTGAAAAGACCAAGTTTACTTTTATTTACAGTTTGGACATTTACACATTCTCAGTAGGTAGACTTTTGTGAATCCATTGTAGATTTCCAGTGTGTGAGGTGATTTACTTTGTGCTAAACATTAGTTGTTCAATGAGAAACGAATATATCCAACAAGTCAGTGACAACTGTGTTGAGTTTGGAGTTTGTGACAACAATGCCTTGGGATTTCCCTCAATGTTCTATGTAGAACAACGCATTACCTTCTAACTGCTTTTGTGTGGCTTGTGAGCGTTATAGAGCAGAACCGATTACATGTACATGTTTTTGAGAGTCTCAGCTTTCCATAGATGGGTCATAGTAGTTTCTAGCTCAAACCATTCAGTCTCTATAGACGTTTTTGTGAGAAGGGTTAGGGTTAGCGCCCAACACTCCTAATGTTTTCACACTGACTTAGTGACATTGCACCCAACACTCCTAATTTGTTCACACGGCCGACCCACCGTTCTGTGCATAATAACTTGTCAGCACTATATCCACCAATTAAGTACCTATATGGTATGCCAGCTGAGGGAAGAGGCCTTACGGACCTCCATACTTTTCTACTATAAAGGGGCAAAATGTAACCACCTGCTCCTCGTTAGTATAGTGGTGAGTATCCCCGCCTGTCACGCGGGAGACCGGGGTTCAATTCCCCGACGGGGAGTATTGAGTCTTTTTATGAGGCGTATATAGGGTGTAAGACGTCACTAAGTCCACATAGCAGAATAAACGCAATCTATTCAATGTACTGCTTTCTGATATACGATTTCTAGCCTATGGGGTAATTTCAACCTTGTAAGGCATTGGTGTTTCAGTGGTAGAATTCTTGCCTGCCACGCGGGAGGCCTGGGTTCGATTCCCGGCCAATGCAACAGCTTTCGAACATGAAATTCTGACAATTATGCAATCTCCAGAGGTAAAAATATGTGTTAGATTTCCACGCTATCCAGAAATCTCTTGTGATGGTAGAGTTCTCAACTGCCTCTTGAAAAGACCAAGTTTTCTTTTATTTACAGTTTGGACATTTACACATTCTCAGTAGGTAGACTTTTGTGAATCCATTGTAGATTTCCAGTGTGTGAGGTGATTTACTTTGTGCTAAACATTAGTTGTTCAATGAGAAACGAATATATCCAACAAGTCAGTGACAACTGTGTTGAGTTTGGAGTTTGTGACAACAATGCCTTGGGATTTCCCTCAATGTTCTATGTAGAACAACGCATTACCTTCTAACTGCTTTTGTGTGGCTTGTGAGCGTTATAGAGCAGAACCGATTACATGTACATGTTTTTGAGAGTCTCAGCTTTCCATAGATGGGTCATAGTAGTTTCTAGCTCAAACCATTCAGTCTCTATAGACGTTTTTGTGAGAAGGGTTAGGGTTAGCGCCCAACACTCCTAATGTTTTCACACTGACTTAGTGACATTGCACCCAACACTCCTAATTTGTTCACACGGCCGACCCACCGTTCTGTGCATAATAACTTGTCAGCACTATATCCACCAATTAAGTACCTATATGATTCCCGGCCAATGCAACAGCTTTCGAACATGAAATTCTGACAATTATGCAATCTCCAGAGGTAAAAATATGTGTTAGATTTCCACGCTATCCAGAAATCTCTTGTGATGGTAGAGTTCTCAACTGCCTCTTGAAAAGACCAAGTTTACTTTTATTTACAGTTTGGACATTTACACATTCTCAGTAGGTAGACTTTTGTGAATCCATTGTAGATTTCCAGTGTGTGAGGTGATTTACTTTGTGCTAAACATTAGTTGTTCAATGAGAAACGAATATATCCAACAAGTCAGTGACAACTGTGTTGAGTTTGGAGTTTGTGACAACAATGCCTTGGGATTTCCCTCAATGTTCTATGTAGAACAACGCATTACCTTCTAACTGCTTTTGTGTGGCTTGTGAGCGTTATAGAGCAGAACCGATTACATGTACGTGTTTTTGAGAGTCTCAGCTTTCCATTGATTGGTCATAGTAGTTTCTAGCTCAAACCATTCAGTCTCTATAGACGTTTTTGTGAGAAGGGTTAGGGTTAGCGCCCAACACTCCTAATGTTTTCACACTGACTTAGTGACATTGCACCCAACACTCCTAATTTGTTCACACGGCCGACCCACCGTTCTGTGCATAATAACTTGTCAGCACTATATCCACCAATTAAGTACCTATATGGTATGCCAGCTGAGGGAAGAGGCCTTACGGACCTCCATACTTTTCTACTATAAAGGGGCAAAATGTAACCACCTGCTCCTCGTTAGTATAGTGGTGAGTATCCCCGCCTGTCACGCGGGAGACCGGGGTTCAATTCCCCGACGGGGAGTATTGAGTCTTTTTATGAGGCGTATATAGGGTGTAAGACGTCACTAAGTCCACATAGCAGAATAAACGCAATCTATTCAATGTACTGCTTTCTGATATACGATTTCTAGCCTATGGGGTAATTTCAACCTTGTAAGGCATTGGTGTTTCAGTGGTAGAATTCTTGCCTGCCACGCGGGAGGCCTGGGTTCGATTCCCGGCCAATGCAACAGCTTTCGAACATGAAATTCTGACAATTATGCAATCTCCAGAGGTAAAAATATGTGTTAGATTTCCACGCTATCCAGAAATCTCTTGTGATGGTAGAGTTCTCAACTGCCTCTTGAAAAGACCAAGTTTACTTTTATTTACAGTTTGGACATTTACACATTCTCAGTAGGTAGACTTTTGTGAATCCATTGTAGATTTCCAGTGTGTGAGGTGATTTACTTTGTGCTAAACATTAGTTGTTCAATGAGAAACGAATATATCCAACAAGTCAGTGACAACTGTGTTGAGTTTGGAGTTTGTGACAACAATGCCTTGGGATTTCCCTCAATGTTCTATGTAGAACAACGCATTACCTTCTAACTGCTTTTGTGTGGCTTGTGAGCGTTATAGAGCAGAACCGATTACATGTACATGTTTTTGAGAGTCTCAGCTTTCCATAGATGGGTCATAGTAGTTTCTAGCTCAAACCATTCAGTCTCTATAGACGTTTTTGTGAGAAGGGTTAGGGTTAGCGCCCAACACTCCTAATGTTTTCACACTGACTTAGTGACATTGCACCCAACACTTCTAATTTGTTCACACGGCCGACCCACCGTTCTGTGCATAATAACTTGTCAGCACTATATAATAATATAAATAATAATAATAATAATAATATATATCCACCAATTAAGTACCTATATGATTCCCGGCCAATGCAACAGCTTTCGAACATGAAATTCTGACAATTATGCAATCTCCAGAGGTAAAAATATGTGTTAGATTTCCACGCTATCCAGAAATCTCTTGTGATGGTAGAGTTCTCAACTGCCTCTTGAAAAGACCAAGTTTACTTTTATTTACAGTTTGGACATTTACACATTCTCAGTAGGTAGACTTTTGTGAATCCATTGTAGATTTCCAGTGTGTGAGGTGATTTACTTTGTGCTAAACATTAGTTGTTCAATGAGAAACGAATATATCCAACAAGTCAGTGACAACTGTGTTGAGTTTGGAGTTTGTGACAACAATGCCTTGGGATTTCCCTCAATGTTCTATGTAGAACAACGCATTACCTTCTAACTGCTTTTGTGTGGCTTGTGAGCGTTATAGAGCAGAACCGATTACATGTACGTGTTTTTGAGAGTCTCAGCTTTCCATTGATTGGTCATAGTAGTTTCTAGCTCAAACCATTCAGTCTCTATAGACGTTTTTGTGAGAAGGGTTAGGGTTAGCGCCCAACACTCCTAATGTTTTCACACTGACTTAGTGACATTGCACCCAACACTCCTAATTTGTTCACACGGCCGACCCACCGTTCTGTGCATAATAACTTGTCAGCACTATATCCACCAATTAAGTACCTATATGATTCCCGGCCAATGCAACAGCTTTCGAACATGAAATTCTGACAATTATGCAATCTCCAGAGGTAAAAATATGTGTTAGATTTCCACGCTATCCAGAAATCTCTTGTGATGGTAGAGTTCTCAACTGCCTCTTGAAAAGACCAAGTTTACTTTTATTTACAGTTTGGACATTTACACATTCTCAGTAGGTAGACTTTTGTGAATCCATTGTAGATTTCCAGTGTGTGAGGTGATTTACTTTGTGCTAAACATTAGTTGTTCAATGAGAAACGAATATATCCAACAAGTCAGTGACAACTGTGTTGAGTTTGGAGTTTGTGACAACAATGCCTTGGGATTTCCCTCAATGTTCTATGTAGAACAACGCATTACCTTCTAACTGCTTTTGTGTGGCTTGTGAGCGTTATAGAGCAGAACCGATTACATGTACGTGTTTTTGAGAGTCTCAGCTTTCCATTGATTGGTCATAGTAGTTTCTAGCTCAAACCATTCAGTCTCTATAGACGTTTTTGTGAGAAGGGTTAGGGTTAGCGCCCAACACTCCTAATGTTTTCACACTGACTTAGTGACATTGCACCCAACACTCCTAATTTGTTCACACGGCCGACCCACCGTTCTGTGCATAATAACTTGTCAGCACTATATCCACCAATTAAGTACCTATATGATTCCCGGCCAATGCAACAGCTTTCGAACATGAAATTCTGACAATTATGCAATCTCCAGAGGTAAAAATATGTGTTAGATTTCCACGCTATCCAGAAATCTCTTGTGATGGTAGAGTTCTCAACTGCCTCTTGAAAAGACCAAGTTTACTTTTATTTACAGTTTGGACATTTACACATTCTCAGTAGGTAGACTTTTGTGAATCCATTGTAGATTTCCAGTGTGTGAGGTGATTTACTTTGTGCTAAACATTAGTTGTTCAATGAGAAACGAATATATCCAACAAGTCAGTGACAACTGTGTTGAGTTTGGAGTTTGTGACAACAATGCCTTGGGATTTCCCTCAATGTTCTATGTAGAACAACGCATTACCTTCTAACTGCTTTTGTGTGGCTTGTGAGCGTTATAGAGCAGAACCGATTACATGTACGTGTTTTTGAGAGTCTCAGCTTTCCATTGATTGGTCATAGTAGTTTCTAGCTCAAACCATTCAGTCTCTATAGACGTTTTTGTGAGAAGGGTTAGGGTTAGCGCCCAACACTCCTAATGTTTTCACACTGACTTAGTGACATTGCACCCAACACTTCTAATTTGTTCACACGGCCGACCCACCGTTCTGTGCATAATAACTTGTCAGCACTATATAATAATATAAATAATAATAATAATAATAATATATATCCACCAATTAAGTACCTATATGATTCCCGGCCAATGCAACAGCTTTCGAACATGAAATTCTGACAATTATGCAATCTCCAGAGGTAAAAATATGTGTTAGATTTCCACGCTATCCAGAAATCTCTTGTGATGGTAGAGTTCTCAACTGCCTCTTGAAAAGACCAAGTTTACTTTTATTTACAGTTTGGACATTTACACATTCTCAGTAGGTAGACTTTTGTGAATCCATTGTAGATTTCCAGTGTGTGAGGTGATTTACTTTGTGCTAAACATTAGTTGTTCAATGAGAAACGAATATATCCAACAAGTCAGTGACAACTGTGTTGAGTTTGGAGTTTGTGACAACAATGCCTTGGGATTTCCCTCAATGTTCTATGTAGAACAACGCATTACCTTCTAACTGCTTTTGTGTGGCTTGTGAGCGTTATAGAGCAGAACCGATTACATGTACGTGTTTTTGAGAGTCTCAGCTTTCCATTGATTGGTCATAGTAGTTTCTAGCTCAAACCATTCAGTCTCTATAGACGTTTTTGTGAGAAGGGTTAGGGTTAGCGCCCAACACTCCTAATGTTTTCACACTGACTTAGTGACATTGCACCCAACACTCCTAATTTGTTCACACGGCCGACCCACCGTTCTGTGCATAATAACTTGTCAGCACTATATCCACCAATTAAGTACCTATATGATTCCCGGCCAATGCAACAGCTTTCGAACATGAAATTCTGACAATTATGCAATCTCCAGAGGTAAAAATATGTGTTAGATTTCCACGCTATCCAGAAATCTCTTGTGATGGTAGAGTTCTCAACTGCCTCTTGAAAAGACCAAGTTTACTTTTATTTACAGTTTGGACATTTACACATTCTCAGTAGGTAGACTTTTGTGAATCCATTGTAGATTTCCAGTGTGTGAGGTGATTTACTTTGTGCTAAACATTAGTTGTTCAATGAGAAACGAATATATCCAACAAGTCAGTGACAACTGTGTTGAGTTTGGAGTTTGTGACAACAATGCCTTGGGATTTCCCTCAATGTTCTATGTAGAACAACGCATTACCTTCTAACTGCTTTTGTGTGGCTTGTGAGCGTTATAGAGCAGAACCGATTACATGTACGTGTTTTTGAGAGTCTCAGCTTTCCATTGATTGGTCATAGTAGTTTCTAGCTCAAACCATTCAGTCTCTATAGACGTTTTTGTGAGAAGGGTTAGGGTTAGCGCCCAACACTCCTAATGTTTTCACACTGACTTAGTGACATTGCACCCAACACTCCTAATTTGTTCACACGGCCGACCCACCGTTCTGTGCATAATAACTTGTCAGCACTATATCCACCAATTAAGTACCTATATGGTATGCCAGCTGAGGGAAGAGGCCTTACGGACCTCCATACTTTTCTACTATAAAGGGGCAAAATGTAACCACCTGCTCCTCGTTAGTATAGTGGTGAGTATCCCCGCCTGTCACGCGGGAGACCGGGGTTCAATTCCCCGACGGGGAGTATTGAGTCTTTTTATGAGGCGTATATAGGGTGTAAGACGTCACTAAGTCCACATAGCAGAATAAACGCAATCTATTCAATCTACTGCTTTCTGATATACGATTTCTAGCCTATGGGGTAATTTCAACCTCGTAAGGCATTGGTGTTTCAGTGGTAGAATTCTTGCCTGCCACGCGGGAGGCCTGGGTTCGATTCCCGGCCAATGCAACAGCTTTCGAACATGAAATTCTGACAATTATGCAATCTCCAGAGGTAAAAATATGTGTTAGATTTCCACGCTATCCAGAAATCTCTTGTGATGGTAGAGTTCTCAACTGCCGCTTGAAAAGACCAAGTTTACTTTTATTTACAGTTTGGACATTTACACATTCTCAGTAGGTAGACTTTTGTGAATCCATTGTAGATTTCCAGTGTGTGAGGTGATTGGTCCACATATTCCTTCATAGTGATTGAGTTCCCCATAGTTTATTTAATATATCTGTTTATAGATATGTGTTGCTTATTTTATGTATTGATGCAGGGCTCATCCGTAAAAGTATTGATGCAGGGCTCACCCCCTGCTAAAATAAAGGTTAAATTAAATAAGTAATAGTAAACTTGAGTTCTAACTAAATTGTTAAAAAATCCTCAATTTGGTAGAGATTCAGATGACCTGTGGGAGCCAACTTCAAAGAGACCACATTCATGTCCTCCATCCCCCACCCATTCAAATGTAGGAACTGGTTCCTCCAGTCTGACCCCTGCTGCTGTCTCTGGCTCCACACCCACACCCGCCCCCGGCCATCTAGAGGTGTGAAGATGCCAGCCCAGATGCGGAGGAGGGTCAGTGCACCAGCGGCAACTACCATCGAGGGAGAGGACCGTTGGCACACTGTGCTAGAGGATGATGTGGTGCAACTTCCACCAACATTTCAAACTAAAAGGCAGCCAGGACCTCAGCTGGACATTACTGGAAAGGATGGTCCCTGTTTTTCTTCTTGTCAGTTCTTGGTTCGCTGGTTACTAACACAAACAAGTATGGGGCTAAGAAGCAAGCAGGCAAGAATATGGCATGGAAGCCCATTTCCATCCAAGACCTATACTGTTACATCTCACTGGTCATTTATATGAGGCTTGTGAAGTTGAAAAATCTGAAGGACTACTGGAGAAGCTCAAGACTGCACCAACTGCCTTTCCCCACCACTGTCATGTCTTCTAACAGGTTTCTGACTATCTCACAGGCACTTTATATCAGTGACCCACAAGCTGAGGACAACAATGAGAAGAGGCACAGCAAGCTTTGATAGGCGCTACAAAATCAAACCTCTCTACTCCAGCATTGTTGAGGCCTGCAAGACCAATTTTCAGCCCGCCCAGAACCTGTCCATAGATGAGAGGATGGTAGCCTCAAAGGCTAGAATTGGCCTCAAACAATATATGCGTAACAAGCCAACAAAATGGGGTTACAAACTGTTTGTTGTGGCCGATTCTGTGTGTGCCTACACATGGAATTATTTTGTTTATGAGGGGAAATCCAGCTCAGCCACCGGTAAGGGACTTAGTTATAATTCCGTTATGGAATTATTGGATTCTCCACTGTTGGGGAGGGGCTACAAACTGTTTGTGGACAACTTTTACACAAACCTACCCTGTTTACAGACCTGAGGAAGCTGAATGTATGGTCTTGTGGCACCATTTGTCCCAACAGAGTGGGTTTTCCCAAAACAAAAGGAAACGACATGCCTAAGAGGGGTGATAGGGGTACCATGCGATGGATTCGTAAAGATGACCTGCTCTTTGTAAAGTGGATGGATACCAGAGAGATGGTCATGTGCTCCAGTATCCACAAATCGTACATTGGCGATCACGTCAGCAGGCGTGTGAAGAACGCTAATGGGGCATGGACCAAGAAAAATTCCAGCTGCTGTAAAGGATTACAATAAGAGCGTTGGAGGTGTGGACCTGTCAAATGCGCTGATAGGCTAATACAATGTTCTCCACAAGACAATGAAATGGTACAATACATTGTTCTATCACTTCATCGACATTGCTGTGGTGAATGCATTTATCCTCCAGAAGGAAATGGCTAAGAGCTGTGGACAGACCCCATGACACAGCTAGCATTCAAACAGCTGCTCACTTCATCGACATTGCTGTGGTGAATGCATTCATCCTCCAGAAGGAAATGGCTAAGAGCTGTGGACAGACCCCATGACACAGCTAGCCTTCAAACAGCTGCTCATCCAGGAGCTTGCTGACTATGGCACAAAGTCCACTGCAGCACCTTCTGTCCCCTCTACCTCTGTTCCCTCTACTCCTGCCACCAGTGGTGTTCACCTGCCAAAATACATAACTGCGGACATGAATGTGCCTCAGGGCCAAAAGAACACAGCAGGGAGGCGTTGTTGTACTCTGTGTCACCTGCACTACTTGTTCTGTTACCCTCTGCTTCACAGCAGAAAGAGACTGCTATGGGACTTGGCATCAGCAGCACAATCTTGTGTAGAGGACTTGTGTGCAAATCACTTTTTTTCACTTTGTGTGTGGTTTGTGGTGTGTGCACTTTTGACATTAGATCAGTGTTGGCTGCTAACTTGGCCATTATCTTAAATAGTTCACTTTTGTGTTGGGGGGCATTGGATCAGCATTATCGTCGCGTCTCCTGTTAGTACCTTTTATGTAGGGAAGCTAATATTCCATCATTGTATGACATTCCTGGGAGTGTGTAAACTTGAATTTTTTATTACCATATAATTTTTGTAAGTTCTCTATAGTTATGTACTTGAAAATGTATCAATTGACCAATTCGGCCACTTGGAGGCCGCTTGGTAACATTTGTGCAAACTCATGAGGGACACCTGGGAGACTTCATACTAAATATTATGTAGCTCTCTCATTCTTGAATATATCAGTCTGAAACTTTGCACACACACTGTTGCCCTGTTGTTGACAACATCTAAATGATCCCCAGCTTCTTATCTCAATGTATGGCCTTTCTTTTGCATTTCAAAGAGGATGCAACAAAAATAAAAATAGAAAAGCCATGTTTTCTTGTTTGTTTTATCTTTTACCAGATCTAATGTGTTATGTTCTCCTTCATTAATTTCACATTTCCACAAACTTAAGTGTTTCCTTTCAAATAATATCAATAATATGCATATCCTTGCTTCAGGTCCTGAGCTACAGGCAGTTAGATTTGGGTATGTCATTTTAGGCGGAAATTGAGATGAAGGGTCCTATCCTGAAGAGGTTTAATTAACCTTGGGTAAAACAGTCCAGTGGCGGTCAGTGCCGCTTAAGAAGAGGGAGGACATTTTTTTTTTCTTCAGGACCATGGCCTTATTTCTATTACAGCATATTGGATGACTCTCATACATATTCCATTCACCCAGTTCAATGTAACGGCGATAGGTTTAGGCTACCACATGATACTTACATTTGTCCTATACCCATCATGAGATTGCTACAACCTAGCCTATGAATGGAAGTTTACAACACTCTTGCCTGCATCTAGCTGCATCTAGCTGATATAGGGTGTAATCATTAGTCCAACAGTTGCAAATGAAAGTTTCTATTGGACGAATCCTGGATTTCAACAGAATCGGCAGAATAAATACACCCCTGATCACGTGTAAACAGAGTTCACTCTCATAACAGCCACGTTGTATTCCTTCCCTTCCCTTCGGTTGTGGATTTCAATGCACAACACATCAGCTGTATGTGACCAAGCAAAAAAAAACTTTCCAAGCCAAACCGCTACACATCGACACCATATTAGGTAAAGTAACGTCATAGTCAGCATAGCTAATAGAACTAATCTAATCAAATCACATTTTATTTGTCACATACACGTGTTTAGCAGATATTATAGCGGGTGTAGCGAAAAGCTTGTGCTTCTAGCTCCGACAGTGCAGTAATATCTAACAAGTAATATCTAACAATTTCCCAACATATACCCAATCCACACAAAACTAGTAAGGAATGGAATTTAAGAAAAATATACATATATGGACAACGCATTAGTAAACCCGCTACAATCATGCAGTAACATTAGTGTAAAGTCAGTAAGCATTTACACCGGTGGGCCCCGGTGGCAATAAATTATTAATGCCAAAAGCCAGTGGCGGCTCCTGAAAAAATTCTCAGGAGGGGCAATTTTTCTGATGATTTAGGTGACCTACACACATTCATACTCTGGACCTAGTTTTGTCCCATGGAATAAATGTTGTAGATCTTAATGTTTTTCCACAAAATCCTGGACTATCGGACCACCATTTTATTACGTTTGCAATCGCAACAAATAATCTGCTCAGACCCCAACCAAGGAGCATCAAAAGTCGTGCTATAAATTCTCAGACAACACAAAAATGCATTGATGCCCTTCCAGACTCCTTCTGCCTACCCAAGGACGTCAGAGGACAAAAATCAGTTAACCACTTAACTGAGGAACTCAATTTAACATTGCGCAATACCCTAGATGCAGTTGCACCCCTAAAAACGAAAAACATTTGTCATAAGAAACTAGCTCCCTGGTATACAGAAAATACCCGAGCTTTGAAGCAAGCTTCCAGGAAATTGGAACGGAAATGGCGCCACACCAAACTGGAAGTCTTCCGACTAGCTTGGAAAGACAGTACCGTGCAGTACCGAAGAGCCCTCACTGCTGCTCGATCATCCTACTTTTCCAACTTAATCGAGGAAAATAAGAACAATCCAAAATTTCTTTTTGATACTGTTGCAAAGCTAACTAAAAAGCAGCATTCCCCAAGAGAGGATGGCTTTCACTTCAGCAGTGATAAATTCATGAACTTCTTTGAGGAAAAGATCATGACCATTAGAAAGCAAATTACGGACTCCTCTTTGAATCTGCGTATTCCTCCAGGGCTTAGCTGTCCTGGATCTGCACAGCTCTGCGAGGGCCTGGGATCGGGAGAGACACTTAAGTGTTTTAGTACTATATCTCTTGACACAATGATGAAAATAATCATGGCCTCTAAACCTTCAAGCTGCATACTGGATCCTATTCCTACTAAACTGCTGAAGGAGCTGCTTCCTGTGCTTGGCCCTCCTATGTTGAACATAATAAACAGCTCTCTATCCACCGGATGTGTACCAAACTCACTAAAAGTGGCAGTGATAAAGCCTCTCTTGAAAAAGCCAAACCTTGACCCGGAAAATATAAAAAACTATCGGCCTATATCGAATCTTCCATTCCTCTCAAAAATTTTAGAAAAAGCTGTTGCGCAGCAACTCACTGCCTTTCTGAAGACAAACAATGTATACGAAATGCTTCAGTCTGGTTTTAGACCCCATCATAGCACTGAGACTGCACTTGTGAAGGTGGTAAATGACCTTTTAATGGCGTCAGACCGAGGCTCTGCATCTGTCCTCGTGCTACTAGACCTTAGTGCTGCCTTTGACACCATCGATCACCACATTCTTTTGGAGAGACTGGAAACCCAAATTGGTCTACACGGACAAGTTCTGGCCTGGTTTAGATCCTACCTGTCGGAAAGATATCAGTTTGTCTCTGTGAATGGTCTGTCCTCCGACAAATCAACTGTACATTTCGGTGTTCCTCAAGGTTCCGTTTTAGGACCACTATTGTTTTCACTATATATTTTACCTCTTGGGGATGTTATTCGAAAACAGAATGTTAACTTTCACTGCTATGCGGATGACACACAGCTGTACATTTCAATGAAGCATGGTGAAGCCCCAAAATTGCCCTCGCTAGAAGCCTGTGTTTCAGACATAAGGAAGTGGATGGCTGAAAACTTTTTACTTTTAAACTCGGACAAAACAGAGATGCTTGTTCTAGGTCCCAAGAAACAAAGAGATCTTCTGTTAAATCTGACAATTCATCTTGATGGTTGTAAAGTCGTCTCAAATAAAACTGTGAAGGACCTAGGCGTTACTCTTGACCCTGATCTCTCTTTTGACGAACATATCAAGACTGTTTCAAGGACAGCTTTTTTCCATCTACGTAACATTGCAAAAATCAGAAATTTTCTGTCCAAAAATGATGCAGAAAAATTAATCCATGCATTTGTTACTTCTAGGTTAGACTACTGCAATGCTCTATTTTCCGGCTACCCGGATAAAGCACTAAATAAACTTCAGTTAGTGCTAAATACGGCTGCTAGAATCCTGACTAGAACCAAGAAATTTGATCATATTACTCCAGTGCTAGCTTCCCTACACTGGCTTCCTGTTAAGGCAAGGGCTGATTTCAAGGTTTTACTGTTAACCTATAAAGCGTTACATGGGCTTGCTCCTACCTATCTTTCCGAGTTGGTCCTGCCGTACATACCAATACGTACGCTACGGTCACAAGACGCAGGCCTCCTAATTGTCCCTAGAATTTCTAAGCAAACAGCGGGAGGCAGGGCTTTCTCCTATAGATCTCCATTTTTATGGAACAGTCTGCCTACCCATGTGAGAGACGCAGACTCGGTCTCAACCTTTAAGTCTTTACTGAAGACTTATCTCTTCAGTAGGTCATATGATTGAGTGTAGTCTGGCCCAGGAGTGTGAAGGTGAACGGAAAGGCTGGAGCAACGAACAGCCCTTGCTGTCTCTGCCAGGCCGGTTCCCCTCTCCACTGGGGTTCTCTGCCTCTAACCCTGTTGCAGGGGCTGAGTCACTGGCTTGCTGGTGCTCTTTCATGCCGTCCCTGGGAGGGGTGCGTCACTTGAGTGGGTTGAGTTACTGACGTGATCTTCCTGTCTGGGTTGGCGCCCCCCCCTTGGTTTGTGCTGTGGTGGAGACCTCTGTGGGCTATACTCGGCCTTGTCTCAGGATTGTAAGTTGGTGGTTGGGGATATCCCTCTAGTGGTGCGGGGGCTGTGCTTTGGCGGAGTGGGTGGGGTTATATCCTTCCTGTTTGGCCCTGTCCGGGGGTTTCTTCGGATGGGGCCACAGTGTCTCCGGACCGCTCCTGTCTCAGCCTCCAGTATTTATGCTGCAGTAGTTTATGTGTCGGGGGGCTGGGGTTAGTTGGTTATACCTGGAGTACTTCTCCTGTCTTATCCAGTGTCCTGTGTGAATTTAAGTATGCTCTCTCTAATTCTCTCGTTCTCTCTTTCTCTCTGAGAACCTGAGCCCTAGGACCATACGTCAGGACTACCGGGCATGATGACACCTTGCTGTCCCCAGTCCGCCTGGCCTTGCTGCTATTCCAGTTTCAACTGTTCTGCCTGCGGCTACGAAACCCCTACCTGTCCCAGACCTGCTGTTTTCAACTCTTAATGATCGGCTATGAAAAGCCAACTGAGAGACCTGAGCCCTAGGACCATACGTCGGGACTACCGGCCGTGGTGACTCCTTGCTGTCCCCAGTCCGCCTGGCCTTGCTGCTATTCCAGTTTAAACTGTTCTGCCTGCGGTTATGGAACCCCTACCTGTCCCAGACCTGCTGTTTTCAACTCTTAATGATCGGCTATGAAAAGCCAACTGAGATTTATTCCTGATTATTATTTGACCATGCTTGTGACTTATGAACATTTTTGAACATCTTGGCATGGTTCTGTTATAATCTCCACCCGGCACAGCCAGAAGAGGACTGGCCACCCCTCATAGCCTGGTTCCTCTCTAGGTTTCTTCCTAGGTTTTCGCCTTTCTAGGGAGTTTTTCCTAGCCACCGTGCTTCTACACCTGCATTACTAGCTGTTTGGGGTTTTAGGCTGGGTTTCTGTACAGCACTTCGAGATATTAGCTGATGTAAGAAGGGCTATATACAATAAAATTGATTGATTGATTGATTTAAAAAAAGATATGTCCAGCAACAACATGAAGACAGGGGCAGCATATAAGTCAATACCAGAAGCATTTATTGACTGATCTGGGGAGATGGATTCCAGTTTCTGTGACAGATTATAAATAATCTCTGATGCCTTTGTTATATTAGCTTTTGGTTGAATGTACTGTCGTAGTAAATATATAATGTTATAGCTTGGTCTGACTAAAATCTTGTGCATGACCCATTTTGTGTTGGGCCTTTGTATTCAATACAATGAACAAGAGTCCTATCTTGTCAGCCTTGTCAGCAGGTGGCTAAGGATAACACCCACGCCATAGGTCTCTCAGTTCTTCCAACTCACGAGTTCTTGCCCTGAGGACACACACACACACACCCACACACACACACACACACACACACACACACACACACACACACACACACACACATCATCACTGATAAACACACACACACACACACACACACATCATCACTGATAACAAACACACACACACACACACACACACACACACACACACACACACACACACACACTGATAACAAACACACACACACACAAATCCTCTTCTCTTAGGCTGAACATCTGAAGACAGAGAACCCGACTCAGAGCCAATGCAACAGTGACACTAGCCTGGAGGTGACCTCGCCCAACTCATCAGGACCAATCAGAAGATCAGAACTACTAGATTCAACCTACTTCATTTTATTGTATAAAATGTCAGCACACAATGTTTAGGGGCTCTTCTGATAAACTCCCTACGAGTTTGACGAACGGGTCCGTGCACGCGATTCCAGATATCTTTACCTCTGAATAAACTGCCTTATATTATACAATTATCCACCTTGTCCAAAAGTCTCTACTTGGTCTCCGTTCTCCAGTAAACTTGTTTTTATCAACAATAGTAAGGTTCAATGACACAGAAAGCAGTTCAATGTCGGGGTACAGAGTCGCTCTCTTACCAGGATCGCGGTCCGCTCTGACCAGGGTGAAGCCGGCCGGCTCCACCTCTCTGTCCGGGACTCTGTCATCCAGCCAAGTCTCCCAGCTGTATTGGGATTCCGCTGCCAGCAGCGTTTTCATTATTTAGTCCGTTCGTAGCGGGTATGTACACGATCAACAAGATCAGTCCAAAACCGAAGATCAGTCCAAAGCAGAATGTTTGCAGAATGTTTGTAAACTAAGTCTACAAATTAAAAACATAAAATAACGCCACACTGCAGGTCGCAACATAGACGCTGCTAGCCGCCATTGTCTTAGTTACGTTCAACGTTACGTCACGTATGAAGAAAGCGCGTAAGTGCATGCCCACAGACACCCATAGAGAATGTATTGAAAGCTTTGAAATGTGAAAAAAATAGATTTTACATGACAGGCTATGAGAGACTTCTGGGCGATTTTCAACCTGACTGAAATCGCCCAAAAAACGGGCGGGGCCATTTGAAGCACGACTTTAGCCTGATTTGACATTTAGTGGCTGGCAGATCAGACGTGAACACTGATAACTGCTGTTGCCGTGATATAATTGATTAGAAAAAAAATCCCTTCCTTTTCCCGTTTGGCAGTGCGTCGCCCATATCGCCCTATTGAACAAGCCGTCCCTGCCAAAAGCTTACCTTGACTTGGAAGAGTTCCAGTGTTGTGTTGGAAAGTCATAGCCACCTAGCGAACATAGTATCCCTCTGTTTGAGCAGGGTGTTTCAGTAGACTAAACTAGCTAGCTGCATTTGCTTGCTAAGTAACTGAAACTGAAAGTGAAAAAAAATGACTCTCTCTCTCTATTTCTCTCTTGCTTCTACTTCATTTTGGAAGAAATTAATTTGTTCAAAACTGTTGTCTTTCTCTCTCTTTGAGTCAACAACTCACCACATTTTATACACTCAAATCAAATCAAATCAAATTGTATTTGTCAAATGTTCTGAATACAACAGGTGTAGACCTTACAGTGAAATGCTTACTTAAAGCCCTTAACATTTTTAAGAAAGAATACCTAAATAAATCACAAAAAAAGACAATATAAAATAATACAAAATGAAAGTAACAAATAATTAAAGAGCAGCAGTAAAAATAACAATAGTGAAGCTATATACAGGTGGTACCGGTAGCATGTCAATGTGAGGGGGCACCGGTTAGTCGAGGTAATATGTACAGTTGAAGTCGGAAGTTTACATACACCTTAGCCAGATACATTTAAACTCAGTTTCTCACAATTCCTGACATTTAATCCTAGTAAAGATTCCCTGTTTTAGGTCAATTATGATCACCACTTAATTTTAAGAATGTGAACTGTCAGAATAATAGTATAGAGAATGATTTATTTCAGCTTTTATTTCTTTCATCAGCTTCCCAGAATAAGTTGGGTGAATTTTGGCCCATTCCTCCTGACAGAGCTGGTGTAACTGAGTCATTGCTCGCACATGCTTTTTCAGTTCTGTGCACAAATGTTCTATAGGATTGAGGTCAGGGCTTTGTGATGGCCACTCCAATACCTTCACTTTGTTGTCCTTAAGCCATTTTGTCACAACTTTGGAAGTATGCTTGGGGTCATTGTCCATTTGGATGACCCATTTGCGACCAAGCTTTAACTTCCTGACTGATGTCTTGAGATGTTGCTTCAATATAGCCACATAATTTTCCTTCCTCATGATGCCATCTATGTTTTGAAGTGCACCAGTCCCTCCTGCAGCAAAGCACCCCCACAGGATGATGCTGCCACCCCTGTGCTTCACGGTTGGGATGGTGTTCTTCAGCTTGCAAGCATTCCCCTTTTTCCTCCAAACATAACGATGGTCATTATGGGCGAATAGTTATATTTTTGTTTCATCAGACCAGAGGACATTTCTCCAAAAAGTACGATCTTTGTCCCCATGTGCAGTTGCAAACCGTAGTCTGGCTTTTTTATGGACGTTTTGGAGCAGTGACATCTTCCTTGCTGAGCGGCCTTTCAGGTTATGTCGATATAGGACTAGTTTTACTGTGGATATAGATACTTTTGTACCTGTTTCCTCCAGCATCTTCACAAGGTCCTTTGCTGTTGTTCTGGGATTGATTTGCACTTTTCACACTAAAGTACGTTCATCTCTAGGAGACAGAACGCGTCTCCTTCCTGAGCGGTATGACGGCTGCGTGGTCCCATGATGTTTATACTTGCGTACTATTGTTTGTACAGATGAATGTCATCAAGGCATTTAATTGGTTCCCCTATCCATTCCACTCCCCATCAGAGGACTTGATAGTCGCGCATTAGGGTCCAGGTTTGTTACGGAAGTCACTATACCAGTCACCATGATCACCCAGGAGACTCAATGTGAGCAGGTTATTTTTTCGATTATTGAGTCTCCTGCTTTCCCTGTGGTATTAGGTATCCCTTGGCTAGCACTCCACAACCACACCTTCTCATGGCCGCAGAGGTTTCTCACGGGGTGGTCGCGAGAGTGTCAGGGTAGGTGTCTAGGTGTTTCCGTTGGTGCAACCACGGTGGAAAGTCCAGACGGTACCTCCACCGTGCACATTCCCTGCGAATACCTCGATTTGGCGCATGCATTTTCAAAGACGTGTGCGACTAAATTACCACCTCATCAGGCGGGGGATTGCACAATAAACCTTCGGGTAGACGCTGTGCCTCTCAGGAGTCATGTGTACCCCTGTCGCAGGCTGAAACGGAGGCTATGGAAACACACATCACCTAGTCCCTGGGCCAGGGGTATATACGTCCCTCCACTTCACCAGCCTCCTCGTGTTTCTTCTTTGTGAAGAAGAAAGATGGCGGTCTGCGCCCGTGCATTGATTATCAATCACTGAACAAGGAGACGATTAGATTTAGTTATCCTCTCCCCCTCATTCCTTCAGTGATTGAGTCAATGCATGGGGCACGCATCTTCACTAAACTAGATCTCAGGAGTGCATACAACCTGGTGTGTGTTCAGGAGGGGGATGAGTGGAAGACAGCTTTCAGCACAACCACGGGGCATTATGAATACCTGGTGATGCCCGACGGTTTGATTAATGCTTCATCCGTTTTCCAGTCCTTTGTGAACGAGGTGTTTCGGGACATGCTTGGTCGAGGTGTGGTGGTATACATTGATGACATCCTGGTGTTTTCCGCTATGCGCACCGAGCATGTGTCCCTGGTTCGCAAAGTCCTGGCCCAACTGTTGGAAAATGACCTTTATGCCAAGGCAGAGAAGTATGTTTTTCCAGCAGTCCGTCTCCTTCCTCGGATACCGCATTACCACCTCAGGTGTGGAGATGGAGAGAGATCGCATTTCAGCCGCGCATAATTTGCTGACTCCAACCACGGTTAAGGAGGTGCAGCGTTTCCTTGGCTTTGCCAACTACTATCGGAGGTTTATCCGGGGGTTTGGCAAGGTTGCAGCTCCCATTACATCCTTGTTGAAGGGTGGGCCGTCCCGGCTCCGCTGGTCTGCTGAGGCTGACATGGCCTTCAGGAGACTGCGAGGTCTGTTCAACTCAGCCCCGGTACTGGCCCACCCCGATCCATCACTACCGTTCGTAGTGGAGGTGGATGCGTCCGAGGTAGGGATAGGCGCTGTCCTATCCCAACGCTTGGGCACGCCACCCAAGCTCCGCCCCTGTGCCTTCTTCTCTAAGAAGCTCAGCCCAGCGGAGCAGAACTACGACGTTGGTGATCGGGAGCTGTTGGCTGTTGTCCGAGCTTTGACCGTGTGGAGGCATTGGTTCGAAGGGGCGAAACACCTTTTCCTCGTTTGGACGGACCACCGTAACCTGGAGTACATCCGGGCAGCGAGGAGGCTGAATCCTCACCAGGCCAGGTGGGCCCTATTCTTCACCCGGTTTGATTTTACACTCTCATACATTCCGGGTACGAAGAACGTGAAGGCAGATGCACTGTCCTGGCTGTATGACACAGAGGAGAGGCCCAGAGACAACACCCCCATTCTCCCGGCCTCCTGCATTGTGGCGCCTGCATTATGGGCGATGGACGCTGATATAGAGCAGGCATTACGCACAGATCCATCTCCACCTCAGTTTCCAGCTGGGCTGCGGTACGTGCCTGCTCTTATCTGTGATCGTCTGATCTTCTGGGCACACACGTCACCCTCCTCTGGTCACCCAGGTATCGGTCGTACAGTGCGCTGCTTGATCGGAAATTACTGGTGGCCTACCTTGGCTAAGGATGTGAGGGTGTATGTCACCTCCTGCTCGGTGTGCGTCCAGAGTATGGCACCTAGGCACCTCCCAGCGGGTAAGTTACAACCGTTACCAGTTCCACAATTACCATGGTCTCACCTTAGTGTAGATTTTTTGACTGATCTTCCCCTCTCCCAAGGTAACACCACCATCCTGGTCGTTGTGCACCGCTTTTCCAAGTCCTGCCGCCTCCTTCTTCTGCCCGGTCTCCCCAAGGCCCTGCAGACTGTGGAGGCCCTGTTTACTCACGTCTTCCGGCACTACGGGGTGCCAGAGGATATAGTGTCCAACCGAGGTCCCCAGTTCACGTCCAAGGTTTGGAAGGCATTCATGGAACGTCTGGGGGTCTCGGTCAGCCTGACCTCTGGGTTCCACCCCGAGTCAAATGGGCAGGTGGAATGGGTAAATCAGGATGTGGGTAGGTTCCTGTGGTCCTACTGCCAGACTGGCCGGGGGAGTGGTCTGTGTTCTTGCCATGGGCAGAATACGCCCAGAACTCTCTCCGCCACTCCTCTACTAACCTAACACCATTCCAATGTGTTTTAGGTTACCAACCAGTTCTGGCACCATGGCACCAGAGCTAGACCGAGGATCCTGCGGTAGATGACTGGTTTCGGCATAAGGAGGACATGTGGGACGCTGCCCACGTTCACCTCCAGCGTGCCGTGCGTTGTAAGAAGGCCAACGCTGACCGTCACCGCTGTGAGGCCCCGGTCTTCGTACCGGGGGATCGGGTCTGACTCTCAACCCGGAATCTGCCCCTCCTTCTGCCCTGCCGGAAGCTGAGCCCACGGTTTGTGGGGCCGTTCAAAGTCCTGAGGAGAATCAACGAAGTCACGTATAGGTTATTACTTCCCCCTGATTACCGTATTAACCCCTCGTTTCATGTGTCTCTCCTCAGGCCGGTGGTGGTTGGTCCGCTCCAGGAGTCTGAGATGCGGGAGGTTCCTCCACCTCCTCTGGACATCGAGGGGGGCCCGGCGTACTCTGTCCGTTCCATCCTGGATTCGAGGCATCGCTGTCACGACTGTCACGACAAAATATAATTATCATTAGAAAGCAAATAACGGACTCCTCTTTGAATCAACTCAAGTTGTCCTGACTCGCACAGAACTGCCAGGACCTAGGATCAATGGAGACACTAAAGTTTTTTAATCTTGTATCTCTCGTCATATTCACGAAAACAGTCATGGCCTCTAAACCTTCTAGCTGCCTACTGGACCATATCCCAAATAAACTACTGAAAGAGCTACTTCCTGTGCTTGGCCCGCCTATGTTGAACATTATAAACAGCTCCCCATCCTCCGGATGTTTACCAAACTCACAAAAAGTGGCAGTAATAAAGCCTCTTCTGAAAAAGCCAAACGTTGACCCAGATTATTATTTTTGTAACTATCGGCCTATATCGAATCTCCCAGTCCTCTCATAACATTTATAAAAAGCTGTTGGACCCATCATAGTACTGAAACTACACTCATGAAGGTGGTACATGACCTTTTAATGGCGTCAGACCAAGGATCTGCATCTGTCCTCATGCTATTTGACACCATCGATCACCACATTCTTTTGGAGAGATTGGAAACCCTAATTGGTGTACATGAGTTCTTGCCTGGTTTAGATCTTATCTGTTGGAAAGATATCAATTTGTCTCTGTGTATGGTTTGTTCTCTGCCAAATCAATGTTTCGGTGTTCCTCAAGGTTCCATTTTAGGACCTCTATTGTTTTCACTAAATATTCTACCTCTTGGTGATGTCATTCGGAAACACAATGTCAACTTTCACTTCCATGGGGATGACACACAGCTGTACATTTCGATGAAACATGGTAAAACCCCAAAATTGCCTACCCTGGAAGCCTGTGTTTCAGACATAAGGAAGTGAATGGCAGCATATTTTGTACTTTTAAACTTGGACAAAACAGAGATACTAGGTCCAAAGAAACAAAGACATTTGCTGTTTGATCTGACAATTAATCTTGATGCTTTTACAGTCATCTCAAAAAAAGGACCTTGGTGTTACTCTGGACCCTGATCTCTCTTTTGATGAACATATCAAGAATATTTCAAGGGCAGTTTTTTTCCATCTTCGTAACATTGTAGAAATCTGAAACGTTTTGTCTAAAAATGATACAGAAAAGCTCATCCATGCTTTTGTCACTTCTAGATTAGACTTCTGCAATGCTCTACTCTCAGGCTACCAGAATAAAGCACAAAATAAACTTCAGTTAGTGCTAAATACAGCTGCTAGAATCTTGACTAGAACCCCAAAATTGGATCATATAACTCCAGTGCTAGCCTCTCTACACTGGCTTCCTGTTAAGGCTAGAGCTGATTTCAACTGTATTGCTAACCTACAAAGCATTACATAGACTTGCTCCTACCTATGCCTCTGATTTGTTTTTGCCATACATACCTACACGTACTCTACGGTCATAAGATGCAGGCATCCTTATTGTCCCTAGAATTTCTAAGCAAACAGCTGGAGGCAGGGGTTTCTCCTATAGAGCTACATTTTTATGGAATGGTCTGCCTATCCATGTGAGCGACACAGACTCGGTCTCGACCTTTAAGTTTTAACTGAAGACTCATCTCTTCAGTAGGTCCTATAATTGAGTGTAGTCTGGCCCAGGGGTGTGAAGGTGACGGCAACGCACGGGAGTGACGAACCGCCCATGCTGTCTCAGCCTGGCCGGCTCCCCTCTCTCCACTGGGATCTTCTGCCTCTGACCCTATTACGGGGGCTTAGTCACTGGCTTACTAGTGCTCTTCCATGCCGTCCCTAGGAGGATTGCGTCACGTTTTTTCTCTCTCGCTATACTCGACTTGAGTGGGTTGAGTCACTGACGTGATCTTCCTGTCGGGTTTTGCGCCCCTTCGGGCTCGAGTGGTTGTTGAGATCTTAGTGGGCTATACTCAGCCTTGTCTCAGGGTAGTAAGTTGGTGGTCTGTTTAGATTCTTCTAGTGGTCTGGGGGCTGTGCTTTGGCAAAGTGGTGGGTTACATCCTGCCTGGTTAGCCCTGTCCGGGGGTATCGTCGAACAGGGCCCCTGTGTCCCTGACCCCCTCCATCTCAGCCTCCAGTATCTATGCTGCAATAGTCTGTGCCTGGGGGCTAGGGTCGCTCTGTCCTATCTGGTGAAATTCTCCTGTCTTATCTGGTGTGATGTGTGAACTTACGTATGCTCCCTCTAATTCTCCCATCTCTATCTCTCTCCCCTCCCCAGAGGACTTGAGCCCTAGGACCATGCCTCAGGACAACCTGGCCTGATGACTCCTTGCTGTCCCCGTCCCTAGTCCTCCTGGTTGTGCTGCTGATCCAGTTTCAGCTGTTTTTCCTGTGGCTATGGAACCCTGACCTGTTCACCAGACATGCCATTTTGTCGTGCTGCTGCTTCAGTTTCAACTGTACTGCCTGCAGCAATGGAACCCTGACCTGTTCACTGGACATGCTACCTTGTCCCGGACCTGCTGTTTTCGACCCTCTCTCTCTTCCTCTCTACCGCACCTGCTGTCTCGACCTCTGAATGCTCCGCTATGAAAAGCCAACTGAAATTTACTCCTGAGGTGCTGACCTGTTGCACCCCCTGACAACCACTGTGATTATACAGTGAGGGAAAAAAGTATTTGATCCCCTGCTGATTTTGTACGTTTGCCCACTTACAAAGAAATGATCAGTCTATAATTTTAATGGTAGGTTTATTTGAACAGTGAGAGACAGAATAACAACAAAAAAATCCAGAAAAACGCATGTCAAAAATGTTATAAATTGATTTGCATTTTAATGAGGGAAATAAGTATTTGATCCCCTCTGAATCAGAAAGATTTCTGGCTCCCAGGTGTCTTTTATACAGGTAACGAGCTGAGATTAGGAGCCCACTCTTAAAGGGAGTGCTCCTAATCTCAGCTTGTTACCTGTATAAAAGACACCTGTCCACAGAAGCAATCAATCAATCAGATTCCAAACTCTCCACCATGGCCAAGACCAAAGAGCTCTCCAAGGATGTCAGGGACAAGATTGTAGACCTACACAAGGCTGGAATGGGCTACAAGACCATCGCCAAGCAGCTTGGTGAGAAGGTGACAACAGTTGGTGCGATTATTTGCAAATGGAAGAAACACAAAATAACTGTCAATCTCCCTCGGCCTGGGGCTCCATGCAAGATCTCACCTCGTGGAGTTGCAATGATCATGAGAACGGTGAGGAATCAGCCCAGAACTACACATGAGGATCTTGTCAATGATCTCAAGGCAGCTGGGACCATAGTCACCAAGAAAACAATTGGTAACACACTACGCGGTGAAGGACTGAAATCCTGCAGCGCCCGCAAGGTCCCCCTGCTCAAGAAAGCACATATACAGGCCCGTCTGAAGTTTGCCAATGAACATCTGAATGATTTAGAGGAGAACTGGGTGAAAGTGTTGTGGTCAGATGAGACCAAAATGGAGCTCTTTGACATCAACTCAACTCGCCGTGTTTGGAGGAGGAGGAATACTGCCTATGACCCCAAGAACACCATCCCCACTGTCAAACATGGAGGTGGAAACATTATGCTTTGGGGGTGTTTTTCTGCTAAGGGGACATGACAACTTCACCGCATCAAAGGGACGATGGACGGGGCCATGTACCGTCAAATCTTGGGTGAGAACCTCCTTCCCTCAGCCAGGACATTGAAAATGGGTCGTGGATGGGTATTCCAGCATGACAATGACCCAAAACACACGGCTAAGGCAACAAAGGAGTGGCTCAAGAAGAAGCACATTAAGGTCCTGGAGTGACCTAGCCAGTCTCCAGACCTTAATCCCATAGAAAATCTGTGGAGGGAGCTGAAGGTTCGAGTTGCCAAACGTCAGCCTCGAAACCTTAATGACTTGGAGAAGATCTGCAAAGAGGAGTGGGACAAAATCCCTCCTGAGATGTGTGCAAACCTGGTGGCCAACTACAAGAAACATCTGACCTCTGTGATTGCCAACAAGGGTTTTGCCACCAAGTACTAAGTCATGTTTTGCAGAGGGGTCAAATACTTATTTCCCTCATTAAAATGCAAATCAATTTATAACATTTTTACATGCGTTTTTCTGGATTTTTTTGTTGTTATTCTGTCTCTCACTGTTCAAATAAACCTACCATTAAAATTATAGACTGATCATTTCTTTGTCAGTGGGCAAACGTACAAAATCAGCAGGGGAACAAATACTTTTTTCCCTCACTGTACGTTGACCCTGCTGGTCAACTATGGATGTTTTAACATCTTGAAGAACGATCCAGCCTTAATGGCCATGTACTCTTATAATCTGCACCCGGCACAGCCAGAAGAGGACCGGCCACCCCTCAGAGCCTGGATCCTCTCTAGGTTACTTCTTAGGTTCCTGACTTTCTAGGGAGTTTTTCCTAGCCACTGTGCTTTTACATCTGCATTGCTTGCTGTTTGGGGTTTTAGGCTGGGTTTCTGTATAATCACCTTGTGACAGCTGCTGATGTAAAAAGGGCTTCATAAATACATTTGATTTGATTTGATCATTCTCATATTTCAGTGAATTGAACTCACATGCACCATTATGAGTTTATATCTGGTTTCTATTGCCCATTCATCCATGTTACTAGTTTTTGCTTAGTAGCCAGAGCAACGCTGCCGTGCCAGTGGTCATGTGCTGAATGCATAGACAGCACGGATATTCTTGGAAAAAGTTATATTTGGAAATATAGCTGCACCTCTAAGATTTTGAGAGTTATTTGACAAAGGTAACTGTCATAGAAACTGTATAATATGCTCTTTCTGATACTAAATATAATGTTTTACCTGCATGTGACTCTGAAGGAGGATTAAATAGAGTTAAGCTCCTTTCCCTGCATCTGTCAATTTCAAGATGCGCCCATTTCTTCATGTACAATTTGACAACTGATAGGCCTAATACTGTCACTCATCAGAGTATTGTCAATGTAATCTTGCCTATAGGCTAACTCTTAATATGTGTGAAATTAGTTTCGGTATAGTTTAGGTGTAGTGTCGATGGGACGGCTGTGCAGGCTGACTGGCATCGTTTGTTTCCCGCTTATCAAGTTGGATTGAGTCAAGTATATGTTTAGCATTATTCTAAAGGCCTACCGCAACACATAGCATGTTTTCGTTTCCCTTACAATAAATTTGATTAGTAATAGAGTTACAGTAAATAACAGTCCCGTAACAGCTTATTTTTACAAAGTAAAATGGAAAAGAGAACGGTATCTACCTGCAAGGTGCGCGGTCAAATTGTTAACATGAGCGCCATCACTGATAAATAGGCATAACACAAACTCATCATTACACTATTGTTGTTCTGACTTAAATCAACCTTCACCCTCATCATTCAGTTAGACCTAATTTAAATTTGATTGTGAAATAACTTGCACAATTATCGGCCATTCCATCCTTTTGTCATTCATTCAGTGGGTTGGCATCATTTCACACGATTCACTTCGCTCAATACTTTTCTGTTTGTGATTTCAAAATTCTGACAAATGAGCAATGTAAAATACAAACATTTAGGAAAAGTCACGGAAGGAGCAGGACATTCATTTTTTGGGAGTAGATTTTTTAAATTGACTAAACCAAACGTCAGTGCCGTTGGCCTATGGTGGTTTTAGTGTTAAAGGCTTGTGGGATGAGACCAATGTAAATAAGACAGAATTCCTGAGAAGACAATAAAACGTATTTGCATAATAAAGTAATTCAGAGTTCACCAAGTACAGATACAAGTAACCACAGAGATACTACATCCATATACAGTGGGGAGAACAAGTATTTGATACACTGTCGATTTTGCAGGTTTTCCTACTTACAAAGCATGCAGAGGTCTGTAATTTGTATCATAGGTACACTTCAACTGTGAGAGACGGAATCTAAAACAAAAATCCAGAAAATCACATTGTATGATTTTTAAGTAATTAATTTGCATTTTATTGCATGACATAAGTATTTGATACATCAGAAAAGCAGAACTTAATATTTGGTACAGAAACCTTTGTTTGCAATTACAGAGATCATACTTTTCCTGTAGGTCTTGACCAGCTTTGCACACACTGCAGCAGGGATTTTGGCCCACTTCTCCATACAGACCTTCTCCAGATCCTTCAGGTTTCGGGGCTGTCGCTGGGCAATACGGAATTTCAGCTCCCTCCAAAGATTTTGTATTGGGTTCAGGTCTGGAGACTGGCTAGGCCACTCCAGGACCTTGAGATGCTTCTTACGGAGCCACTCCTTAGTTGCCATGGCTGTGTGTTTCGGGTCGTTGTCATGCTGGAAGACCCAGCCACGACCCATCTTCAATGCTCTTACTGAGGGAAGGAGGTTGTTGGCCATGATCTTGCGATACATGGCCCCATCCATCCTCCCTCAATACGGTGCAGTCGTCCTGTCCCCTTTGCAGAAAAGCATCCCCAAAGAATGATGTTTCCACCTCCATGCTTCACAGTTGGGATGGTGTTCTTGGGGTTGTACCCATCCTTCTTCTTCCTCCAAACACGGCGAGTGGAGTTTAGACCAAAAATCTCTATTTTTGTCTCATCAGACCACATGACCTCCCATTCCTCCTCTGGATCATCCAGATGGTCATTGGCAAACTTCAGATGGGCCTGGACATGCGCTGGCTTGAGCAGGGGGCCCTTACATGCGCTGCAGGATTTTAATCCATGACGGCGTAGTGTGTTACTAATGGTTTTCTTTGAGACTGTGGTCCCAGCTTTCTTCAGGTCATTGACCAGGTCCTGCCATGTAGTTCTGGGCTGATCCCTCACCTTCCTCATGATCATTGATGCCCCACAAGGTGAGATCTTGCATGGAGCCCCAGACCGAGGGTGATTGACCGTCATCTTGAACTTCTTCCATTTTCTAATAATTGCGCCAACAATTGTTGCCTTTTCACCAAGCTGCTTGCCTATTGTCCTGTAGCCCATCCCAGCCTTGTGCAGGTCTACAATTCTATCCTTGATGTCCTTACACAGCTCTCTGGCCTTGGCCATTGTGGAGAGGTTGGAGTCTGTTTGATTGAGTGTGTGGACAGGTGTCTTTTATACAGGTAACGAGTTCAAACAGGTGCAGTTAATACAGGTAATGAGTGGAGAACAGGAGGGCTTCTTAAAGAAAAGAAAACACTTTTTTTTTAAACTAACTGGTCTGTGAGAGCCGGAATTCTTACTGGTTGGTAGGTGATCAAATACATATGTCATGCAATAAAATGCAAATTAATTACTTAAAAATCATACAATGTGATTTTCTGGATTTTTGTTTTAGATTCTGTCTCTCACAGTTAAAGTGTACCTATGACAAAAATGTCAGACCTCTGCATGCTTTGTAAGTAGGAAAAACTGCAAAATCGGCAGTGTATCAAATACTTGTTCTCCCCACTGTAGATAGCATCAGAGTTATCCTCAATGAAAAATTGCTGATAGATACCAAACATGGATACTATAGCATAATTTTGTCACAATGGTCAGTCTTCTGGATACTGCAACAGTTGGCCCGTCAGAGGGGGAATGGCTGACTAGTCCTTGGGCATTGTCCTTTTGTTGCTAGACCATTTTCCAAGCAGCTCCAGGTGACAGAGAACACATAAATTAGGGCCGAGCCTACAAATCCCCCCTGGACAGAAGCTTTACATGAACAGCCTGTGTCCAATATAGGAAGAAATGACCCGCACCACATGAAAGTTCCTTCTTGAGTCTTCAGTCCAATTTATGGAACCCATCTTCTGGTGCTTGGGCCCATGACATCAGGAGTGTCTTCTATGGCAGCATTGACAATGTGCTTACACATTCCTTCAATCAAGCTCAGTAAAACATAATTGTTTGTTGAGGGCAGAAAGATTTCATCAGTTCAATCAGTTCTTAAATTGTTTGACTTTTTTTACAGTGAGGGAAAAAAGTATTTGATCCCCTGCTGATTTTGTACGTTTGCCCACTGAAAAAGAAATTATCAGTCTATAATTTTAATGGTAGGTTTATTTGAACAGTGAGAGACAGAATAACAACAAAGAAATCCAGAAAAACGCATGTCAAAAATGTTATAAATTGATTTGCATTTTAATGAGGGGAATAAGTATTTGACCCACTCTCAATCAGAAAGATTTCTGGCTCCCAGGTGTCTTTTATACAGGTAACGAGCTGAGATTAGGAGCACACTCTTAAAGGGAGTGCTCCTAATCTCAGTTTGTTACCTGTATAAAAGACACTTGTTCACAGAAGCAATCAATCAATCAGATTCCAAACTCTCCACCATGGCCAAGACCAAAGAGCTCTCCAAGGATGTCAGGGACAAGATTGTAGACCTACACAAGGCTGGAATGGGCTACAAGACCATCGCCAAACAGCTTGGTGAGAAGGTGACAACAGTTGGTGCGATTATTCGCAAATGGAAGAAACACAAAGGAACTGTCAATCTCCCTCGGCCTGGGGCTCCATGCAAAGTCTCACCTCGTGGAGTTGCAATGATCATGAGAACGGTGAGGAATCAGCCCAGAACTACACGGGAGGATCTTGTCAATGATCTCAAGGCAGCTGGGACCATAGTCACCAAGAAAACAATTGGTAACACACTACGCCGTGAAGGACTGAAATCCTTCAGCGCCCGCAAGGTCCCCCTGCTCAAGAAAGCACATATACAGGCCCGTCTGAAGTTTGCCAATGAACATCTGAATGATTCAGTGGAGAACCGGGTGAAAGTGTTGTGGTCAGATGAGACCAAAATCTAGCTCTTTGGCATCAACTCAACTCGCCGTGTTTGGAGGAGGAGGAATGCTGCCTATGACCCCAAGAACACCATCCCCACCGTCATGGAGGTGGAAACATTATACTTTGGGGGTGTTTTTCTGCTAAGGGGACAGAACAACTTCACCGCATCAAAGGGACGATAGACGGGGCCATGTACTGTCAAATCTTGGGTGAGAACCTCCTTCCCTCAGCCAGGGCATTGAAAATGGGTCGTGGATGGGCATTCCAGCATGACAATGACCCAAAACACACAGCCAAGGCAACAAAGGAGTGGCTCAAGAAGAGCACATTAAGGTCCTGGAGTGGCATAGCCAGTCTCCAGACCTTAATCCCATAGAAAATCTGTGGAGGGAGCTGAAGGTTCGAGTTGCCAAACGTCAGCCTCGAAACCTTAATGACTTGGTGAAGATCTGCAAAGAGGAGTGGAACAAAATCCCTCCTGAGATGTGTGCAAACCTGGTGGCCAACTACAAGAAACATCTGACCTCTGTGATTGCCAACAAGTACTAAGTCATGTTTTGCAGAGGGGTCAAATACTTGTTTCCCTCATTAAAATGCAAATGAATTTATAACATTTTTGACATGCATTTTTCTGGATTTTTTTGTTTTTATTCTGTCTCTCACTGTTCAAATAAACCTACCATTAAAATTATAGACTGTTCATGTCTTTGTCAGTGGGCAAACGTACAAAATCAGCAGGGGATCAAATACTTTTTTCCCTCACTCTATGTTGGTCATTTTGGTTGGTCTTGTCATTGATATTTTCAAAGTTTACCAAGTCTGAATCAGATGTATATAAAATGGAATGAAAGGCCATTAAATGCATCATTAAAGTTACACTATCAAAAGTGTTAAATTGCACTTTTCTTTGAGAAAGACAGAAAGTTCAATTTGAAAAGCCTCACCCCTATGGGGAGACCATATTCATGAAAACCTTTAGATTAATAGAAACAGAACATAATAATAAAATAAACACATTGTGTCAAAAACAAAAAGCAATAGGTTAGAATGTTCTGTAAAACAGTTGAATAACAACTTTAAAGGTAATGACACATATGTATATGTTTAGTAAGAATTAGCATCAATCAATATTATAATAAATAAAAGCAATTTAGCAGTCATAAAAGTAATTTCAATCTCAAACTTGTTTCTAAACAAGCAGAGGGTCTGCAAAGTAAATTTGTTGAAATGGTTTTAGACCCATTCAGGAAGTAGAGACTTCATCTTTAAACATGGATTAAATAGTATGTGACTAAATCACTGTTCTGTCTCTAGAGACAGAGCTGTCGTATGTAACAAAATTAATTTAAAACCTGACAAAACCACATTCAAATAATAATTTATAACGATGCTATCTTTAGCAACTCACCTTCTATCAGAAGAGGATGATAGCAACATTCTAAATACAACTTGGGAGTGAGATCCAAAGCTCACCCACTCTTTTTGTAAATCAAATATGAATAATTCAGTACTTTGTGTTTGTAAATCCAATCTGAGCCCCCCCTTGAACAGAGGTGGGTGTGCTCAACAGGAAGAGTTAACCATATGCACCACATCAACATTAATCTGATCCCTTGCACAACCACATAATCCATTTTGTCTAGCATTGTGTGTGACAACAAAGGGAGAACAGTACAATTTAATGTCGTCACCGCACAAGGGTTGGAATTGTTTCGACATAACCTAAAATAAGACATGTTAGCTGTGTGTTAGTAAGCTTGTCAGTACAATTCTTGAGCAAAACGTTGTGTTATTCTTAAGACAGGACAGAAACATTAAACAAGTAAGACATGGAACATATAACATACATGGAACATAATGTAGACAAACATACAGTAGGCCTATTGGACCGCCATTTCCTGCAGTCAAATGACCTTGTGGCCTCATGGGTGGAATGTTGTTAATATCTTTCATAATGAATAAACAATTTTAAACTCTGAAAATCCAGAGTTTCAATGTCAAACTGTTTTGATATATTTTAGTATTTTTTAGCAGACACTCTTATCCAGAGCGACTTACAGTTAGTGAGTGCATACATTTTCATACTGGCCCCCATGGGAATCGAACCCACAACCCTGGCGTTGCAAACACCATGCTCTATCAACTGAGCTACACGGGACATATTTAAAGTGTAATATTGGGATGCAAACTCAAAATGTAATACATTTCAAGTCTATATGTGACCGACCGGCTCGATTTGGTCTTATGTAGCAAAATCTGAAATTGTGTTTTTTAGATTGGATAAAAGTAAAGATTTGGTATATCATATACTACAGTTGATGAACAATGGGGGCATAATTCTGCTTTGAAAATGTATAAACTTGTAACCCCACTTTTGAGAAAATTAGCCTTGAATGTTTTGGTACACCTACTGGAGAACTCTTATTTGTCTACACCCATTCAGCATCGTTCACACCCTCTTAAGCTTTAGCCCCAACCATCTCTTTAAGGATTCACATGTGAGGCCATGTACTAAACAACCAAAGATTTCAAGACTTCTGGCTGGTTTATAATACGTGTATCAACAGTTGTCGCAGTGATATCATGAACATTCTATTGTCGTCCGACATCAAACTTGTCGTTGTCGTTATGAAAAAGTATAAACACAAAAACTACAGGCTGCATGACATCAGCAGCCTGGTGGTCCAAAATAGCATAACTGGTGTATTTTAACACCAATAAACCCATCTGTTTAAAAATTAATTTAGTATATATTCAATCTAGCAAACCAGGCAACTAAAAGCAACTTTCTAAACAATGTTTTGGTTAGTTTCTAGCTTGTTAGCTAGCTAGCTAACATTATGTTATCTGGCTAGCCAGGTCAAATAACAGAGATATCATATAGCTGACAAAGTCTTCACTTGAACTCATTTGTATTCATTATTACAGGAAAATGAACTCACAACAATATCCTTATTTACAAGTTAATGGCGAGAAAATAGCTTACGGTTGCGTGTGCCAAAATAAAAGCAGGTCATTCTACCAGATAATTTTAGAACTTGGACATTGTCTCGTTGGCCTAAAATTATATCCTAATTAGACTTTGGTGCAGGTCATGTTATTCTTGACATTACTGTCTCTGGTAAACACATACTATATCAAATTAAATCTAAGTTTATTTGTCACATGCACAGAATACAGAAGATGTAAACGGTACAGTGAAATGGTTACTTGCATAGTGTCTTTTGTTTAGACATGTAGCTAGCTAGCTAAACAATGAACCATAATCCCAACTCAAAACATTACTACCCTGCATGAAATTGAAGGTAGCTAACCAACCAGGTTCAATGTTGTCTAGCTAGCTAACATTTGGCTATAACTAGCCATGCAAATGGCTTTGAGATGCAAACATTATTACTACACAGATCATACATATAACGCCAGCCAGCTAACGTTAGCTAGCTAGCTAACAGTACGCTTTAATCTGAAACGTATATCTGAACATGTAGCTAGCTAGACTCTCTTACCCGTATACATGGATGAATGCTTCTCCTTCTCTGTCACAGATGCCATGGTTGACCTTAGATTGAAGATAAAATCAAATCAAAATGTCTTTGTCACAATTTTTTGGGCCTTCCTCTGACACTGCCTAGTATATACAGTACAAGTCAAAAGATTGGACACACGTACTCATTCAAGGGTTTTTCTTTATTTGTATTATTTTCTACATTGTAGAATAATAGTGAAGACATATATGGAATCATGTAGTAACAAAAAAATTGTTAAACAAATCAAAATATATTTTATATTTGAGATTCTTCAAATAGCCACCCTTTGCCTTGATGACAGCTTTGCACATTCTTGGCAATCTCTCAACCAGCTTCACCTGGAATGCTTTTCAAACAGTCTTGAAGGAGTTCCCAAATATGCTTAGCACTTGTTGACTGCTTTTCCTTCACTCTGCCGTCCGACTCATCCCAAACCATCTCAATTGGGTTGAGGTCGGAGGACTGTGGAGGCCAGGTCATCTGATGCAGCACTCCATCACTCTCCTTCAGCCTGGATGTGTGTTGGGTCATTGTCCTGTTGAAAAACATATGATAGTCCCACTAAGCCCAAACCAGATGGGATGGCGTATTGCTGCAGAATGCTGTGGTAGACATGCTGGTTAAGTGTGCTTTTTATTCTAAATAAATCACAGACAGTGTCACCAGGAAAGCACCCCCACACCATAACACCTCCTCCTCCGTGCTTTACGGTGGGAAATACACATGCGGAGATCATCCGTTCATCCACACCGCGTCTCTCAAAGACACGGTGGTTCGAACCAAAAATCTCCAATTAGGACTCCAGACCAAAATACAAATTTGCTCGTGTTTCTTGGCCCAAGCAGGTCTGTTATTCTTATTGGTGTCCTTTAGTAGTGGTTTCTTTGCAGCAATTCGACCATGAAGGCCTGATTCACACAGTCCCCTCTGAACAGTTGATGTTGAGATGTGTCTGTGACTTGAACTCTGTGAAGCATTTATTTGGGCTGCAATTTCTGAGGCTGGTAACTCTAATGAACTTATCCTCTGGAGCAGAGGTATCTCTGGGTCTTCCATTTCTGTGCTGGTCCTCATGAGAGCCAGTTTCATCATAGCGCTTGATGGTTTTGCAACTGCACTTGAAGAAACTTTCAAAGTTCTTGAAATGTTCTGTATTGACTGACCTTCATGTCTCAAAGTAATGATGGACTGTTGTTTCTCTTTGCTTATTTGAGCTGTTCTTGCCATAATATGGACTTGGTCTTTTACCAAATAGGGCTGTCTTGTGTATACACCCCCTAACTTGTCACAACACAACTGATTGGCTCAAACGCATTAAGAAGGAAAGAAATTCCACAAGTGTGGCTATTGAAGATTCTCAAATATATAATATATTTTGATTTGTTTAACACTTTTTTGGTTACTACATGATTCCAATTGTGTTATTTCATAGTTTTGATGTCTTCATTATTATTCTACAATGTAGAAAATAGTAGAAATAAAGAAAAACTCTTGAATAAGTAGGTGTGTCCAGATTATTTGACTGCTAGTGTAGGTGTTCCTTTTGTCCAGGTAGGAAAGGGCAGTGTGGAGTGTGATTGCGATTGCATCATCTGTGGATCTGTTGGGGCGGTATGCGAATTGGAGTGGGTCTAGTGTTTCCGGGATGATGGTGTTGATATGAGCCATGACCAGCTTTTCAAAGCACTTCATGGCTACTGAGTGCTACGGGGCGGTAGTCATTTAGGCAGGTTACCTTCGCTTTCTTGGGCACAGGGACTATGGTGGTCTGCTTGAAACATGTAGGTATTACAGACTCGGTCAGGATAGGTTGAAAATGTCAGTGAAGACACTTGCCAGTTGGTCCACACATGTTCTGAGTACACGTCCTGGTAATCGGTCTGAATGTTGACCTGTTTAAAGGTCTTGCCCACATCGGCTACGGACAGCGTGATCACACAGTCGCCCGGAACAACTGGTGGTCTCTTGCATGCTTCAGGGTTGCTTGCCTCGAAGCGAGCATAAAAGGTATTTAGCCCGTCTGGTAGGCTAACGTCACTGGGCAGCTCGTGGCTGGGATTCCCTTTGCAGTCCCATAGTAGTTTGCAAGCCCTGCCACATCCGACAAGCGTCAGAGCCAGTGCAGTAGGATTCAATCTTAGTCCTGTATTGATGCTTTGTATGTTTGATGGTTCGTCTGAGGGCATAGCGGGATTTCTTATAAGCGTCCGGATTAGTGTTCCGCTCCTTGAAAGCGTCAGCTCGAACGGAGCTCATCCAGTTCATTCTCCAGTGATTGCACATTGGCCAAAAGAACGGATGGTAGATGCAGGTTATCCACTTGCTAACGAATTCTCACAAGGCACCCTGATATGCAACACTTTTGCAGTTCTACTGCATGATATCTTTAAAACAAGCGGCGTCAAAAAGTATTACCTACACATACTGACCAGCTCATGTTATAGACAGAAGCGTGCTACATGGCAGACCAATCCGAACTCATCTCTCGGCATGTCCAGCCCGTCCATTATCTCAGCCAATCAAGGCTAGCGGGAAGGTTCCTGTCTTTTTCCATGGCTAAACCAACTAGGCTCATAATTTAACAATTTTATTTGTCTTTACAGATGGAATAAAAGTTTGTTATTAAGGCACATGAAAGTTCACATGTTCCAGAAGGCATTTGTGCCCAAAAATGCATTTTGTGAAGGAGTGATGCGCAATATACGGCTAGTTTCCTGAAACGAGTCACATATCTGACATGGTACAGGTGTTTTCGTTTTTTTAAGCCCATAACCATGTGTGTGAGGTGTATACTTTTGTTTCAAAGTAAATTGGTTTAAGACTACCAAGAAACACTGTGTGACCCTGATTTAGCCCACTGCAGTAAAAGGTTAAGATAAAAGCCTGACGAGATAAAATGCTGATAAAATGTTTTTTCAGTTATGATGCCACAGTCTGACACAACTTGCTTAGGCAGGGAAGGAAATGAATTTGAGATGATCACCCGCAGAGATAAACAGATTACAAATAAAAATGTAGATACAATTTAGAAAGTAGCTCGATTTAGATTTCTTACTGTAGCTGCACCAACGTAGTCCACATACACCTGCGCAGTCGTGAAGAGGGCACAACAGCACCTTTTTCACCTCAGGAGGCTGAAAAGATTTGGCATGGGCCCTCGGATCCTCAAAAAACTCTACACCTGCACCATGAAGAGCATCTTGACCGGCTGCATCGCTGCTTGGTATGGCAAATGCACCACCCTCGACCGCAAAGTGCTGTAGCGTGGTGTGGACAGCCCAGTACATCACTGGGGCTGACCCTCCTGCCTTCCAGGACCTCTATATCAGATGGCATCAGAGGAAGGCCTGAAAAATTGCAGAAGACTTCAGTCACCCAAGCCATAGACTGTTCACTCTTCTACCATCCGGCAAATGGTAACGGAACATCGGCTCTCAGACCGACAGGCTCAGAGACAGCTTCTACCCTGCTAAATAGCCATAAGACTGCTAAATAGTTAATTAAATTGTTATCTGGACTATCTGTATTGATTAAATGCACCAGTGATAGCATATTTGTCCATAATGGGGCCAGAGAAGGGGAGGTGCTACCCTTCAGAGATTTTACAGTTTTCCAGAATTTAACCGGATTCCCCTTACAATCAGACAGTGTTTACATAGTACTCAGACTTGGCCTTTCTAATCAGTTTTACACACAGATTCCTCAATTGCCTATAAGACTGTCAATCCTACGTCTGTTTTTCTGGCCTTGGCCCAAGCAACACCTCTCTTCTATATAGGGTGGCAGGTAGCTTAGTGGTTAAGAGCATTGTGCCAGTCACCGAAAGGATGCTGGTTCAAATCCCCGAGCTGACCAGATTAAAAATCTGTCGATATGCTCTTGAGCAAGGCACTTAGCCCTAATTGCTCCTGTAAGTTGCTCTGGATAAGAGTGTCTGCTAAATGACTGAAATGTAAATATATAATTTCAGGAGTGAACCAAGCTTTATTTTTAACTCTGTTTTATGAAGGGGACATGTTTATATGCTATATTATTGAAGATAAATTCCCTCTAGCGTTAGCTGGATATTATTACCAAAGCCCACATTAAGGATTAGACATTCAAACTGCTTAGGGACAGAGGTGGACAAAGATACAGAAACATTTGAATTATTCTTGGTAAATATGGCGACACCCCCACCTCTGCCAATTCTATCAGATCTATAAACATTATAACCAATCAGAGGGGCATCAGTATCCGGCACAGTCTTATTTAACAAAGTTTCAGATATTACCAGAATGTCAACATCGGTTTGAGAAACCAGAATTTCAATAATATCTATTTTAGAAATCAAACTTCTCCCACTAATATGAATCAGTCCAATGCCGCAGCTGCGGGATTTCAGATCAAATGGAGTCTCTAATAAAGGCATACTATGCTCAATTAGTAACCCCTTATTTGAAAATACCTTAGAGCTAGCTTGAATTGGTATATACAGTTGAAGTCATTAAAACTTGTTTTTCAACCACTCCACAAATGTCTTGTTAACAAACTATAGTTTTGGCAAGTCGGTTAGGAGATCTACTTTGTGCATGACACAAGTAATTTTTCCAACAATTGTTTACAGACAGATTATTTCACTTATAATTCACTGTATCACAATTCAAGTGGGTCAGAAGTTTACATACACTAAGTTGACAGTGCCTTTAAACAGCATGGGAAATTCCAGAAAATGATGTCATGGCTTTAGAAGCTTCTGATAGGCTAATTGACATCATTTGAGTCAATTGGAGGTGTACCTGTGGATGTATTTCAAGGCCTACCTTGAAACTCAGTGCCTCTTTGCTTGACATCATGGGAAAATCAAAAGAAATCAGCCTAAACCTCAGAAAATACATTGTAGACCTCCACAAGTCTGGTTCATCCTTGGGAGCAATTTCCAAATGCCTGAAGGTACCACGTTCATTTGTACAAACAATAGTATGCAAGTATAAACACCATGGGACCACGCAGCCGTCATACTGCTCAGGAAGGAGACGCGTTATGTATCTTAGAGATGAACGTACTTTGGTGCGAAAAGTGCAAATCAATCCCAGAACAACAGCAAAGGACCTTGGGAAGATGCTGGAGGAAACAGGTACAAAAGTATCTATATCCGCAGTAAAACAAGTCCTATATCGACATAACCTGAAAGGCCAATCAGCAAGTAAGAAGCCACTGCTCCAAAACTGCCATAAAAAAGCCAGACTACGGTTTGCAACTGCACATGGGGACAAAGATCGTACTTTTTGGAGAAATGTCCTCTGGTCTGATGAAACAAAAATAGAACTGTTTGCCCATAATGACCATCGTTATGTTTGGAGGAAAACGGGGGTCTTTCAAGCCGAAGAACACCATCCCAACTGTGAAGCACGGGGTGGCAGCATCATGCTGTGGGGGTGCTTTGCTGCAGGAGGGACTGGTGAACTCCACAAAATAGATGGCATCATGAGGAAGGAAAATTATGTGGATAAATTGAAGCAACATCTCAAGACATCAGTCAGGAAGTTAAAGCTTGGTCGCAAATGGGTCTTCCAAATGGACAATGACCCCAAGCATTCTTCCAAAGGTGTGGCCAAATGGCTTAAGGGCAACAAAGTTAAGGTATTGGAGTGGCCATCACAAAGCCCTGACCTCAATCCTATAGAACATTTGTGGGCAGAACTGAAAAAGCATGTGCGAGCAAGGAGGCCTACAAACCTGACTCAGTTCCACCAGCTCTGTCGGGAGGAATGGGCCAAAATTCACCCAACTTATTGTGGGAAGCGTGTGGAAGGCTACCCGAAACGTTTGACCCAAGTTAAACAATTTAAAAGCAATGCTACCAAATAATAATTGAGTGTATGTAAACTTTTGACCCACTGGGAATGTGATGAAAGAAATAAAAGCTGAAATAAATCATCCTCTCTACTATTATTCTGACATTTCACATTCTTAAAATAAAATGGTGATCCTAACTGACCTAAGACAGGGAATTTTTACTAGGATGAAATGTCAGGAATTGTGAAAAACAGAGTTTAAATGTATTTGGCTAAGGTGTATGTAAACTTCCGACTTCAACTGTATACAAGATCGTCTAGGACTGTACCATTGGGCCGATGCCTCGAGCGATGACGTGGGTTAAAACAAGAGTCAATGATAGTTACTTGTTGTGGTCCTGCAGTATGATGATAATGCTGATAATGTATCATTGGGATTACCTGAGTGGGACTTGGGGTGTTGATAAATCAATGTCTTAGTGCAGCCTTGAAATGTGAGGACAGGGTCCAGGCACCAAGATGATTTGGATGGACCCCATCCTCTCTGTAGAGCAGGGATCATCAACTAGATTAATCCGCGGGCCGATTTATTTCTTGAGCGGATGGTCGGGGGGACCAGAACATTATTACAATTAATTTGTAGGATGCAAATTAACCGCAAGAAGCTCAAACAGATATAATATAATAATTTCAAACCTTACTTATATACAGTGGGGTAATTTGATACACTGCCGATTTTGCAGGTTTTCCTACTTACAAAGCATGTAGAGGTCTGTAATTTTTGTCATAGGTACACTTCAACTGTGAGAGACGGAATCTAAAACAAAAATCCAGAAAATTACATTGTATGATTTTTAAGTAATTAATTTGCATTTTATTGCATGACATAAGTATTTGATACATCAGAAAAGCAGAACTTAATATTTGGTACAGAATCCTTAGTTTGCAATTACAGAGATCATAGGTTTCCTGTAGGTCTTGACCAGGTTTGCACACACTGCAGCAGGGATTTTGGCACACTCCTCCATACAGACCTTCTCCAGATCCTTCAGGTTTCGGGGCTGTCGCTGGGCAATACGGAATTTCAGCTCCCTCCAAAGATTTTCTATTGGGTTCAGGTCTGGAGACTGGCTAGGCCACTCCAGGACCTTGAGATGCTTCCTACGGAGCCACTCCTTAGTTGCCCTGGCTGTGTGTTTCGGGTCGTTGTCATGCTGGAAGACCCAGCCACGACCCATCTTCAATGCTCTTACTGAGGGAAGGAGGTTGTTGGCCAAGATCTCGCGATACATGGCCCCATCCATCCTCCCATCAATACGGTGCAGTCGTCCTGTCCCCTTTGCAGAAAAGCATCCCCAAATAATGATGTTTCCACCTCCATGCTTCACGGTTGGGATGGTGTTCTTGGGGTTGTACTCATCCTTCTTCTTCCTCCAAACACGGCGAGTGGAGTTTAGACAAAAAGCTATATTTTTGTCTCATCAGACCACCTGACCTCCTCCCATTCCTCCTCTGAATCATCCAGATGGTAATTGGCAAACTTCAGATGGGCCTGGACATGCGCTGGCTTGAGCAGGGGGACCTTGTGTGCACTGCAGGATTTTAATCCATGACAGCGTAGTGTGTTACTAATGGATTTCTTTGAGACTGTGGTCCCAGCTCTCTTCAGGTCATTGACCAGGTCCTGCCGTGTAGTTCTGGGCTGATCCCTCCACCTTCCTCATAATCATTGATGCCCCACGAGGTGAGATCTTGCATGGAGCCCCAGACCGAGGGTGATAGACCGTCATCTTGAACTTCTTCCATTTTCTAATAATTGCGCCAACAGTTGTTGCCTTCTCACCAAGCTGCTTGCCTATTGTCCTGTAGCCCATCCCAGCCTTGTTCAGGTCTACAATTTTATCCCTGATGTCCTTACACAGCTCTCTGGTCTTGGCCATTGTGGAGAGGTTGGAGTCTGTTTGATTGAGTGTGTGGACAGGTGTCTTTTATACAGGTAATGAGTTCAAACAGGTGCAGTTAATACAGGTAATGAGTGGAGAACAGGAGGGCTTCTTAAAGAAAAACTAACAGATCTGTGAGAGACGGAATTCTTACTGGTTGGTAGGTGATCAAATACTTGTGTCATGCAATAAAATGCAAATTAATTATTTAAAAATCATACAATGTGATTTTCTGGATCAAATCAAACAGACTCCAACCTCTCCACAATGGCCAAGACCAGAGAGCTGTGTAAGGACATCAGGGATAAAATTGTAGACCTGAACAAGGCTGGGATGGGCTACAGGACAATAGGCAAGCAGCTTGGTGAGAAGGCAACAACTGTTGGCGCAATTATTTGAAAATGGAAGAAGTTCAAGATGACGGTCTATCACCCTCGGTCTGGGGCTCCATGCAAGATCTCACCTCGTGGGGCATCAATGATTATGAGGAAGGTGGAGGGATCAGCCCAGAACTACACGGCAGGACCTGGTCAATGACCTGAAGAGAGCTGGGACCACAGTCTCAAAGAAATCCATTAGTAACACACTACGCTGTCATGGATTAAAATCCTGCAGTGCACACAAGGTCCCCCTGCTCAAGCCAGCGCATGTCCAGGCCCATCTGAAGTTTGCCAATTACCATCTGGATGATTCAGAGGAGGAATGGGAGGAGGTCAGGTGGTCTGATGAGACAAAAATATAGCTTTTTGTCTAAACTCCACTCGCCGTGTTTGGAGGAAGAAGAAGGATGAGTACAACCCCAAGAACACCATCCCAACCGTGAAGCATGGAGGTGGAAACATCATTATTTGGGGATGCTTTTCTGCAAAGGGGACAGGGCGACTGCACCGTATTGATGGGAGGATGGATGGGGCCATGTATCGCGAGATCTTGGCCAACAACCTCCTTCCCTCAGTAAGAGCATTGAAGATGGGTCGTGGCTGGGTCTTCCAGCATGACAACGACCCGAAACACACAGCCAGGGCAACTAAGGAGTGGCTCCGTAGGAAGCATCTCAAGGTCCTGGAGTGGCCTAGCCAGTCTCCAGACCTGAACCCAATAGAAAATCTTTGGAGGGAGCTGAAATTCCGTATTGCCCAGCGACAGCCCCGAAACCTGAAGGATCTGGAGAAGGTCTGTATGGAGGAGTGTGCCAAAATCCCTGCTGCAGTGTGTGCAAACCTGGTTAAGACCTACAGGAAACCTATGATCTCTGTAATTGCAAACTAAGGATTCTGTACCAAATATTAAGTTCTGCTTTTCTGATGTATCAAATACTTATGTCATGCAATAAAATGCAAATTAATTACTTAAAAATCATACAATGTAATTTTCTGGATTTTTGTTTTAGATTCCGTCTCTCACAGTTGAAGTGTACCTATGACAAAAATTACAGACCTCTACATGCTTTGTAAGTAGGAAAACCTGCAAAATCGGCAGTTTATCAAATACTTGTTCTCCCCACTGTACACTGCTCAAAAAAATAAAGGGAACACTTAAACAACACAGTGTAACTCCAAGTCAATCACACTTCTGTGAAATCAAACGGTCCACTTAGGAAGCAACACTGATTGACAATACATTTCACATGCTGTTGTGCAAATGGAACAGACAACAGGTGGAAATTATAGGCAATTAGCAAGACACCCCCAATAAAAGAGTGGTTCTGCAGGTGGTGACCACAGACCACTTCTCAGTTCCTATGCTTCCTGGCTGATGTTTTGGTCACTTTTGAATGCTGGCGGTGCATTCACTCTAGTGGTAGCATGAGACGAAGTCTACAACCCACACAAGTGGCTCAGGTAGTGCAGCTCATCCAGGATGGCACATCAATGCGAGCTGTGGCAAGAAGGTTTGCTGTGTCTGTCAATGTAATGTCCAGAGCATGGAGGCGCTACCAGGAGACAGGCCAGTACATCAGGAGACGTGGAGGAGGCCGTAGGAGGGAAACAACCCAGCAGCAGGACCGCTACCTCCGCCTTTGTGCAAGGAGGAGCAGGAGGAGCACTGCCAGAGCCCTGCAAAATGACCTCCAGCAGGCCACAAATGTGCATGTGTCTGCTTAAACGGTCAGAAACAGACTCCATGAGGGTGGTATGAGGGCCCGACGTCCTTAGGTGCGGTGTGTGCTTACAGCCCAACACCGTGCAGGACGTTTGGCATTTGCCAGAGAACACCAAGATTGGCAAATTCGCCACTTGCGCCCTGTGCTCTTGACAGATGAAAGCAGGTTCACACTGAGCACATGTGACAGACGTGACAGAGTCTGGAGACGCCGTGGAGAACGTTCTGCTGCCTGCAACATCCTCCAGCATGACCGGTTTGGCGGTGGGTCAGTCATGTTGTGGGGTGGCATTTCTTTGGGGGGGCCGCACAGCCCTCCATGTGCTCGCCAGAGGTAGCCTGACTGCCATTATGTACCGAGATGAGATCCTCAGACCCCTTGTGAGACCATATGCTGGTGCGGTTGGCCCTGGATTCCTCCTAATGCAAGACAATGCTAGACCTCATGTGGCTGGAGTGTGTCAGCAGTTCCTGCAAGAGGAAGGCATTGATGCTATGGACTGGCCCGCCCGTTCTCCAGACCTGAATCCAATTGGGGACATCATGTCTCGCTCCATCCACCAACGCCACGTTGCACCACAGACTTTCCAGGAGTTGGTGGATGCTTTAGTCCAGGTCTGGGAGGAGAGCCCTCAGGAGACCATCCGCCACCTCATCAGGAGCATGCCCAGCCATTGTAGGGAGGTCATACAGGCACATGGAGGCCACACACACTACTGAGCCTCATTTTGACTTGTTTTAAGGACATTACATCAAAGTTGGATCAGCCTGTAGTGTAGTTGTCCACTTTAATTTTGAGTGTGACTCCAAATCCAGACCTCCATGGGTTGATAAATTTGATTTCCATTGAAAATTTTTGTGTGATTTTGTTGTCAGCACATTCAACTATGTAAAGAAAAAAGTATTTAATAAGATTATTTCATTCATTCAGATCTAGGATGTGTTATTTTAGTGTTCCCTTAATTTTTTTGAGCAGTGTATATGATCACGTGTCTCTCTATAATGCGCGGGAATACTTGGGAACTGAGTTCCCAAATTAAAATCACTTGGAGCTGATTTCCTGGTGTTTGTAAAAAAATTTTATGTCCAACAATAAAAATAATAATAAAAATTAATAAATGACTTGGGGGGCCAAATAAAACCCCCCGCGGGCCAAATTCAGTTGGGGAACCCTGCTGTAGAGCATCTTCTGTTTCCAAGAAGTGTCAAAGTTATCCACAAAAGTAACTCCAACTGTCACACCCTAATCTGTTTCACCTGTCTTTGTGCTTGTCTCCACCCCCCCTCCAGGTGTCGCCCATCTTCCCCATTATCCCCTGTGTATTTATACCTGTGTTCTCTGTTTGTCTATTGCCAGTTCATCTTGCCTCGTCTTTCTTACCTGCGGTTTTCCCGTACTCCTGTTTTGCTCTAGTCCCTGTTTCCAGTTTTTCAAGATTTTGACCATTCTGCCTGCCCTGACCCTGAGCCTGCCTGCCGTTTTGTACCTTGTGACACTGTTCTGTATTACCGTCAGCTGCCTGCCTCGACCCTGAGCCTGCCTGCCGTTTCTGTACCTTGCCTTCCCCCTGTTTTTGTAAATAAATGTTTTGCTATTTCGAACTGTCTGCATCTGGGTCTTATCCTGAGCCTTGAAAGTACGAACTGGCCATGACTGACCCAGCAAACTCGGACCAGCTCCGCAATGCCGTCTCCTCCTAGGGAGCCACCATTGGAAAACACGAGGAGTTACTTCAAGGTCTTATGGAAGGATTCCAGACCTTGGCGGAATGCCCAGACCGTGCCTTCAACACATTGCTGGAGCAATTCCACGGATTGTCTGTGAGGCAGCCCGCCTCTACAGTAACCCCCCAGAATGTAAATTATGCCGCTAACAGCGGTGTTTCTCCCCAATCTACCCCGGCTTCCCAAGAACCCTGCATACCTCCTCCGGAGCGCTACGCTGGAGATCCCGGATCCTGCCGGGCATTTCTCTCCCAGTGTTCTCTCATCTTTGAGCTGCAGCCCTCTTAATTTCCCTCGGATCGTTTGAGGATAGCGTACGTGATAACGCTGATGTCCGGGAGGGCTCTTGCCTGGGCTACGGCGGTGTGGGATCAACAATCCACCATTTGCCTCAGAGTCACCCACACTACGTTTCCCATTAACCTGAGAGTGTCGGGTAATCGCAGTGAGTCTATGCAGTTCCTGCCCATTGAATCCCCTCATGCACCCATGGTTTGGGGTTTCATGGCTCCAGAGACACAATCCTCTGATCAACTGGGCTACTGGTTCTATCCTGGGTTGGAGCCCGTTTTGCCATGCGCAGGGGATGAGTGGGGATGAGTGGAAGACCTCCTTTAACACGGCTAGCGGGCACTACGAATACCTGGTGATGCCGTTCAGACTGACCAACGCTCCTGCTGTGTTACAGGCCCTGGTAAACGACGTTCTCCGGGACATGTTGAACCAGTTCGTATTCGTCTACCTTGATGATATCCTCGTGTTTTCCCACTCGGCTCAAGAACATGTCCTCCATGTCCTCCAGCGTCTTCTGGAGAACCAGCTGTTAGTCAAGGAAAATGCGAATTCCATCGCTCCACCATCTCTTTCCTTGGATGCATCATAGCTGCAGGCAACATACAGATGGATCCTGAAAAGGTGAGAGCGGTGGTGGATTGGCCGCAACCCACCTCCAGAGTGCAGCTGCAACGCTTCCTGTGGTTTGCCAATTTCTACCGCCGATTCATCCAGGGCTACTTAACCAGGGCTTCCCCCCTGTCAGTGCTCACCTCTCCCAAGGTCCCGTTTACGTGGTCTCCAGCTGCAGACCAGGCGTTCTTGGACCTCAAGCACCAATTCACTACCGTCCCTATCCTAATCCATCAGGATCCGTCCCGGCAGTTCGTGGTGGAGGTCGATGCCTTGGATGTCGGAGTGGGGGCTGTCCTGTCCCAGCGTTCAGCCCAAGACCATTGTCTTAACCCCACGGAAAGGAATTACGATGTGGGTAACCGGGAACTACTTGTGGTGAAGATGGCGTTGAAGGAGTGGAGGCACTGATTAGAGGGGTCGGAACACCCATTCATAGTATGGACAGATCACAAGAACCTGGAATATCTCCCGTAGATCACTTTACTATTCCCTTTTTGTTTACAAAGCTCTACTACACAAGCTTCCGACGTACCTACCTTAATTGTTGAAGAAAAAAAACATGAGTTACCAAACCCGTTCACAGGGTTGTTTAACTCTCGAGGTTCCTCCTGTCTCCACCAAACTAGGTAAATCAGCTTTTAGTTTTAAAAGGGAAATTTGCAGAACTCATTACAATGAGATGTTCTGGTGCCACTCAGGCAGTTTAGGGTGTTAATTGAGCACCATGTATATGAGGACTGTAACTGTTTTTCAGAAATGTTGTGTTTTGTATTGATTGCTGAATTGTTTTACATTGTTTTGGTTGTTGTATTGTTGTGATCAGGGCACTCTTGGGAATGAGACCATGGTCTCAATGAGTTTTCCTTGAATTAATTAAAAAATGTATTTGTATTATTATTTTTCCTGATGGCTAGTCACTTTACACTACCGTTATGTACATACAGAAAATATTCAGACCCCTTGACTTATTCCACATTATGTTACGTTACAGCCTTATTCTAAAATTGATTAAATCGTTTTTTTTTTCCTCTTCAATTTACACACAATACTGCATAATGACAAAGCAAAAACATGTTTTTAGAAATGTTAGCAATATAAAATATTGAAATATCACATTTACATAAGTATTCAGACCCTTTACTCAGCATTTTGTTGAAGCACCTTTGGCAGCAATAACAGCCTCGAGTCTTAGTGGGTATGACGCTACAAGCTTGGCACACCTGTATTTGGGGAGTTTCTCACATTCTTCTCTGCAGATCCTCTTCAGCTCTGTCAAGTTGGATGGGGAGCGTCGTTGCACAGCTATTTTCAGGTCTCTCCAGAGATGTTAAATTGGGTTCAAGTCTGGGCTCTGGCTGGGCCACTCAAGAACATTCAGAGACTTGTCCCGAAGCCACTCCTGCATTGTCTTGGCTGTGTGCATAAGGTTGTTGTCCTTTTGGAAGGTGAACCTTCGCCCCAGTCTGAGGTCCTGAACACTCTGGAGTAGGTTTTCATCAAGGATCTCTTTGTACTTTGCTCCGTTCATCTTTCCCTCGATCCAGACTTGTCTCCCAGTCCCTACCGCTGAAAAACATCCCAACAGCATTATGCTGCCACCACCATGCTTCACCGTAGGGATGGTGCCAGGTTTCCTCCAGACATGTGCTTGGCATCCAGGCCAAAGAGTTCAATCTTGGTTTCGTCAGACAAGAGTATCTTGTTTCTCATGGTCAGAGAGTCTTTAGGTGCCTTTTGATAAACTCCAAGCGGGCTGTCATGTGCCTTTTACTGAGGAGTGGCTTCCATCTGGCCACTCTACCATAAAGGCCTGATTGGTGGAGTGCTGCAGAGATGGTTGTCCTTCTGGAAGGTTCTCCCATCTTCAGAGAGAAACTCTGGAGCTCTGTCAGAGTGAACATCGGGTTCTTGGTCACCTCCCTGACCAAGGCCTTTCTCCCCCGATTGCTCAGTTTGGCTGGGCGGCCAGCTCTAGGAAGAGTCTTTGTGGTTCCAAACTTCTTCAATTTAAGAATGATGGAGGCCACTGTGTTCTTGGGGACCTTCAATGCTGCAGAAATATTTTGGTACCCAGATCTGTGCCTTGACACAATCCTGTCTCGGAGGTCTACTGACAATTCTTTTGAACTCATGCTTGGTTTTTGCTCTGACATGCACTGTCAACTGTGGGACCTAATATAGACAGTTGTGTGCCTTTCCAAATCATGTACAATCAATTGAATTTACCCAGGTGGACTCCAATCAAGTTGTATAAACATCTCAAGCATGATCAATGGAAACAGGATGCACCTCAGCTCAATTTCCAGTCTCATAGCAAAGTGTCTGAATGTAAATAAGGTGTTTCTGTTTTCTAAAAACCTGTTTTCGCTTTGTCATTATGTTATATAGTGTGTGGATTGATGAGGATTTGTATTTATTTAATCAATTATAGAATAAGGCTGTAACATAACAAAATGTGGAAAAAGTCAAGGGGTCTGAATACTTTCTGAATGCACTGTATGTCGCGCAGTTGAGTGTCGACCTGATGAGCCTTTCCCAGCTAGGTAGTTTATGCTGTCTAGCTGGCAACAACAGCAGGATGGCGCTAGTTAAAACTTGTAAAAGAATGTGAGAGTCGCCCTGATGAGCCCTTCCCAGCTAGCTAGTTTATGCTGGCTAGCTGCCAACAACAGCAGCATGGCGCTAGTTAAAACCTGTTTTAAAAAATGATGTTTTTTTATGGATGAGGAAGAAATAACTTGCAGTATTGGTCACCATCTGAAATCTGGATGTCACCTTGACATGCCATTTAGCTAACATAACAACAAGCCGGTGTGAATGACCAGTGTAACAGTGTTGTATCGAGGTGCTTCCAACTGTTGCTTCCCAGTGGGCAGCAGTTGCACTTCAAATCAAATCAAATCAAATTGTATTGGTCACATGCGCCGAATACAACAAGTGCAGACATTACAGTGAAATGCTTACTTACAGCCCTTAACCAACAGTGCATTTATTTTTAACAAAAAATGTAAAAAATAAAACAACAACAAAAAAAGTGTTGAGAAAAAAAAGAGCAGAAGTAAAATAAAATAACAGTAGGGAGGCTATATATACAGGGGGGTACCGTTGCAGAGTCAATGTGCAGGGGCACCGGCTAGTTGAGGTAATATGTACATGTGGGTAGAGTTAAAGTGACTATGCATAAATAATTAACAGAGTAGCAGCAGCGTAAAAAGGATGGGGTGGGGGGGCAGTGCAAATAGTCTGGGTAGCCATGATTAGCTGTTCAGGAGTCTTATGGCTTGGGGGTAGAAGCTGTTGAGAAGTCTTTTGGACCTAGACTTGGCACTCCGGTACCGCTTGCCGTGCGGTAGCAGAGAGAACAGTCTATGACTAGGGTGGCTGGAGTCTTTGACAATTTTGAGGGCCTTCCTCTGACACCGCCTGGTATAGAGGTCCTGGATGGCAGGAAGCTTGGCCCCAGTGATGTACTGGGCCGTACGCACTACCCTCTGTAGTGCCTTGCAGTCGGAGGCCAAGCAGTTGCCATACCAGGCGGTGATGCAACCAGTCAGGATGCTCTCGATGGTGCAGCTGTAGAATTTGTTGAGGATCTGAGGACCCATGCCAAATCTTTTCAGTCTCCTGAGGGGGAATAGGCTTTGTTGTGCCCTCTTCACGACTGTCTTGGTGTGTTTGGACCATGATAGTTCGTTGGTGATGTGGACACCAAGGAACTTGAAGCTCTCAACCTGTTCCACTACAGCCCCGTCGATGAGAATGGGGGGGTGCTCAGTCCTCTTTTTTTCCTGTATTCCACAATCATCTCCTTTGTCTTGGTCACGTTGAGGGAGAGGTTGTTGTCCTGGCACCACACGGCCAGGTCTCTGACCTCCTCCCTATAGGCTGTCTCATCGTTGTCGGTGATCAGGCCTACCACTATTGTGTCGTCGGCAAACTTAATGATGGTGTTGGAGTCGTGCCTGGCCATGCAGTCATGGGTGAACAGAGAGTACAGGAGGGGACTGAGCACGCACCCCTGAGGGGCCCCCGTGTTGAGGATCAGTGTGGCAGATGTGTTGTTACCTACCCTTACCACCTGGGGGCGGCCCCTCAGGAAGTCCAGGATCCAGTTGCAGAGGGAGGTGTTTAGTCCCAGGATCCTTAGCTTAGTGATGAGCTTAGAGGGCACTATGGTGTTGAATGCTGAGCTGTAGTCAATGAATAGCATTCTCACGTAGGTGTTCCTCTTGTCCAGGTGGGAAAGGGCAGTGTGGAGTGCAATAGAGATTGCATCATCTGTGGATCTGTTGGGGCGGTATGCAAATTGGAGTGGGTCTAGGGTTTCTGGGATAATGCTGTTGATGTGAGCCATGACCAGCCTTTCAAAGCACTTCATGGCTACAGACGTCAGTGCTACGGGTCGGTAGTCATTTAGGCAGGTTATCTTAGAGTCCTTGGGCACGGGGACTATGGTGGTCTGCTTGAAACATGTTGGTATTACAGACTCAGTCAGGGACATGTTGAAAATGTCAGTGAAGACACTTGCCAGTTGGTCAGCACATGCTCGGAGTACACGTCCTGGTAATCCGTCTGGCCCTGCGGCCTTGTGAATGTTGACCTGCTTAAAAGTCTTACTCACATCGGCTTCGGAGAGCGTGATCACATAGTCATCCAGAACAGCTGGTGCTCTCATGCATGCTTCAGTGTTGCTTGCCTCGAAGCGAGCATAGAAGTGGTTTAGCTCGTCTGGTAGGCTTGTGTAATTGGGCAGCTCGCGGCTGTGCTTCCCTTTGTAGTCTGTAATAGTTTTCAAGCCCTGCCACATCCGACGAGCGTCAGAGACAGTGTAGTACGATTCAATCTTAGTCCTGTATTGACTCTTTGCCTGTTTGATGGTTCGTCGGAGGGCATAGCGGGATTTCTTATAAGCGTCCGGGTTAGAGTCCCGTTCCTTGAAAGCGGCAGCTCTACCCTTTAGCTCAGTGCGGATGTTTCCTGTAATTCATGGCTTCTGGTTGGGGTATGTACGTACGGTCACTGTGGGGACGACATCATCGATGCACTTATTGATGAAGCCAGTGACTGATGTGGTGTACTCCTCAATGCTGTCTGAAGAATCCCAGAACATGTTCCAGTCTGTGCTAGCAAAACAGTCCTGTAGCTTAGCATCTGCGTCATCTGACCACTTTTTTATTAACCGAGTCACTGGTGCTTCCTGCTTTAGTTTCGCTTATAAGCAGGAATCAGGAGGATAGAATTATGGTCAGATTTGCCAAATGGAGGGCGAGGGAGAGCTTTGTATGCGTCTCTGTGTGTGGAGTAAAGGTGGTCTAGAGTTATTTTCCTTTGGTTGCACATTTAACATGCTGGTAGAAATTAGGTAGAACGGATTTAAGTTTCCCTGCATTAAAGTCCCCGGCCACTAGGAGCGCTGCATCTGGATGAGCGTTTTCCTGTTGATTTATGGCCTTGTACAACTCATTCAGTGCAATCTTAATGCCAGCATTGGTTTGTGGTGGTAAATAGACAGCTATGAAAAATATAGATGAAAACTCTCTTGGTAAATAGTGTGGTCTACAGCTTATCATAAGATACTCTACCTCAGGCGAGCAAAACCTCGAGACTTCCTTAGTATTTGATTTTGTGCACCAGCTGTTGTTTACAAATATACACAGACCGCCACCCCTTGTCTTACCGGAGTCAGCCGTTCTATCCTGCCGATGTAGCGTATAGCCCGCTAGCTGTATGTTATCATTGTCGTCGTTCAGCCACAACTCGGTGAAACATAGGATATTACAGTTTTTAATGTCCCGTTGGTAGGATAACCGTAATCTTAGGTCATCCGATTTATTTTCAAATGATTGAACGTTGGCTAATAGGATTGATGGAAGAGGCAGTTTACTCGCTCGCCGTCGGATCCTTACAAGGCACCCCGATCTACGTCCACGATATCTCCGTCTCTTCCTCACGTGAATGACGGGGATTTGGGCCTTGTCGGGTGTCTGTATGATATCCTTCGCGGCCGCCTCGTTGAAGAAAAAATCTTCGTCCAATACGAGGTGAGTAATCGCTGTCCTGATATCCAGAAGCTCTTTTTGGTTATAAGAGACGATGGCAGAAACATTATGTACAAAATAAATTACAAATAACGCGGAAAAACACACATAATAGTACAATTGGTTAGAGGGCTGTAAAACGGCAGCCATCTTCTCCGGCGCTGTTTTTCCGGGCAGATGTATCACGTTGCTGGCAGTAGGTAACGTGGCCAATTTGTTCCATCCCACTTGATTATCCATCAACATTGAGGAATATACAGTACCAGTCAAACGTTTGGACACACCTACTCATTCCAGGGTTTTTATTTATTTTTTACTATTTTCTACATAAAATAGTGAAGAAATCAAAACTATGCAAATCATGAAGTAACCAAAAAAGTGTTCAACAAATTTGACGTTTTTCAAATAGCCACCCTTTGCCTTGATGACAGCTTTGCACACTCTTGGCATTCTCTCAACCAGCTTCATGAGGTAGTCACCTGGAATGCATTTAAATTAACAGATGTGCCAAGTTAAAAGTTAATTTATGGAATGTCTTTCCTTCTTAGGTAGGGGTGGTATACAGAAGATAGCCCTATTTGGTAAAAGACCAAGTCCATATTATGGCAAGAACAGCTCAAATAAGCAAAGAGAAACAACAGTCCATCATTACTTTAAGACACGAAGGTCAGTCAATCCAAAACATTTCAAGAATTTTGAACGTTTCTTCAAGTGCAGTCACAAAAACCATCAAGCGCTATGATGAAACTGGCTCTCATGAGGACCGCCACAGGAATGGAAGACCCAGAGTTATCTCTGCTGCAAATGATAAGTTCATTAGAGTTACCAGCCTCAGAAATTGCAGCCCAAATAAATGCTTCACAGAGTTCAAGTGACAGACACATCTCAACATCAACTGTTCAGAGGGGACTGTATGAATCAGGCCTTCATGGTTGAATTGCTGCAAAGAAACCACTACTAAAGGACACCAATAATAAGAAGAGACCTGCTCGGTCCAAGAAACACAAGCAATTTACATTAGACCGGTGGAAATGTGTCCTTTGGTCTACAGTCCAAGTTGGAGATGTTTGGTTCCAACCGCTGTGTCTTTCTGAAAGGCGGTGTAGGTGAATGGATGATCTCCACATGTGTATTTCCCACCGTAAAGCATGGAAAATCTAGTACTCAAGATCCAAGAAAAAGAAGGAGAGGTTACCGAAAAAATTGTGAAGGACTTCTTTCTTACAGCGCTTCAAATCCCACTCGAGGCGGTCGATAAAATCTAACTCGAACGTGTACACCATTTCGGACAAAGAGGACAGAGATATGAGCGTCCAATCGTTGCCAAATTTGCTTTCTTTAAGGATAAAGTCATGGTTAAAACCCTAGGTAAAAGACTTGCTGGCACGAAAATATGCATGAATGATCAGTTCCCGAGGGAGATTGCAGAACGGCGCAAAGTTCTGTACCCAATCTTCAAGGAAAATAGATTAAAAGGGAAGCGTGTTGCTCTCGTTGTCGATAAATTGTATATTGACAACCAAATGTTCCGCGACACAAAGACTACTCCATGGCTATTCTGAAAGTTCTAATGGAGGAGTCGAATAATGGAACACGCAATATTAGGCATGGTAGGGATTGTAATAATAAAGCGCATTTATAGCATTTATAGTATTTTATAAAGGCATAAAACGGTATTACAAGAAAAGATAACAAACAAAATAATACATCTTAAAACACAACTAATTAGAACACAAGTACTCAATCAACATAGTGGAGATAAAAACATAGCAAACAGAAGACATAGAAGGCACAGTATGTGGGTATGTGTGGATGTTTTGTGATGGAAGGTGTGGTGTGCATATTTGTGTTTGAAAAAGTGTGGCGTTAAGTGAGTGAGAAAGGAAATTGTTGCATATCCCAGAACCAACGTGTGTCTTTGAGCAGGGGTAGTGAGAGAGAGCTTTCAATTTTGTGCAGATGAGGGATATACATTTTAAAATAAAGTATACATCTAATCTATTTTTTTATTGTCTTATCATGATGGAACGACACCCACCTGAGCGACCCATGCACCAAAGAGAAGTCCACATCTGTTTTATGGCCCTGCTGTGAGTTGCCTAATTGCAGCCAAAACAGAAAAATAAATGCCGTCAGAGACCTACTTGAGCACCACCGCCCCCTCAAGATTCTGAGCCTGCCTGGCAGGGTTGGTCCTAAAAAGCCAGAGCACCCTGATGGGAGAGCATAATATACAAGGAAATTCTCAAAGCTGCTAATGAGAACCTTGATGACCTTGTACCTAGCCGGTGGGGATTCCGGTGGTGTACCCCCACCCAGGTAGTGGCAGTGCTGGCTACACTGGCTGCATTAACCCATGGGGAGGGGGTCACACTCGGACAATCAGAGAGGGGGCTTATTATTGTGGCCCTGGTGGCACAAAATAATCAAAGGTCTGACTGCACAGAGATGTTTGGGGAAAATGGTTACAACGGGGGACCAGAGTGTTTGTGTCTCAGGGGAAGAGGGTGGATCTGATCTCCATCACCTAGGACTTGACATAGATTAATCAAATCTCACATTGTTGTCAATTTTTTCTCAATCTTGCATGCTTTCTCAAACAGCTGTAACTGTATTTGCATTCATAAATCAGGTCCTTTCTTGAGTTGGGCTCTGGGATGTAACAACCGTTGAGCATCTGATCTTATGGTTGATTGTGGAGGAAAGGGGTTGAGTGTGTTAGAGTATATGCGTGTGTGTGTGTTTATCCCACATCTTTTGCAAGGGGGTAAGGATGTTAGGGAGAATATAGGATGAAGCACAATAATTGGTAGAGCATGGCGTTTGCAACGCCAGGGTTGTGGGTTCGATTCCCACGGGGGGCCAGTATGAAAAAAAAAAAGAATAATGTATGCACTAACTGTAAGTCACTCTGGATAAGAGCTTCTGCTAAATAATGTAAAATGTAAAAAAAAATACAGGAAAGTCATTCAACACAACAATTATAGATTAAGTTGCGTGGAAAAATGAATGGGGGGGGGGGGCAAAATATATTTCTCCCGTGGGCAAAGAAACTCAAAAGGGGTGATGATATTAATTAACAGTAATTTCGATCCGAATGTGCAAATTGTCCAAACAGATTCGCAAGGTAGACAGATTATTTTAAATATGTTATAGGACCATAAACAGATATAGCTCATTAACCTTTACGGACCAAATAATGATGATCCACACTTCTTTGACAATATATATAATAAATGATCAACCCTGCAAGCAATACAATACTCTATTATTATGGTTGGAGATTATATTACTGTTTTAAATAAATCAATGGACCGTAAAGGAAATCACACTACAAACTATCACCCTCATGCTCTTAAGTAAATCGTGAATGTCATGGATACATTAGAACTAGTAGATATATGGAGGCTTAAATATCCTGATCTATTGAGATATACATGGCGGAGACTCAATCAAGCAAGTTGTCTTGACTTCTTTCTTGTGTCATTCTCGTTGGCACCAAAAGTTTAAAAAGTGTTGATAGGGGATATAATGCGGTCGGACCATCATATAATTGGCATATACATTACTCTTACTGAATTTCCACGTGGGCGAGGATATTGGAAATTTAATCAAAGCCTATTTGGATGATAACTTGTTTTTAACTAGAACAGAGGAATTTATAACTGATTTTTCCAACATAACATAGGTAGAGCAAATTCCCTTACTGTATGGGACACTTTTAAATGTGCCTTTAGAGGCCATGCAATTCAGGACCGTTATTAGCATGTTTTAACCACTCCTATGTAAATGGTAGATTATCAGACACTCAAGAAGAAGGTCTGATTTAATTATTACTGTAACAGGATACAAGTGGAAAATATAAAGAGGAGTGAAACAAGGTTGTCCACTCTCGGAATGTCTATTTATTATGGCCATCGAAATGTTAGCTAATAAAATCAGATCCAACAATAATATCAAGGGATTAGAAATACACTGCTTAAAAACAAAGTTGTCATTATACGCTGATGATTAATGTTTTCTTTTAAATCCACAACTTGAATCCCTCCACAGCCTCATAGAGGATCTAGATACATTTTCTAACCTCTCTGGATTACAACCAAATTATGATAAATGTACTATATTATGAATTGGATCACAAAAAAATGAAATTGTTTACATTACCATGTAGTTTACCAATAAAATGGTCTGATGGTGATGTGGATATACTCGGAATACATATCTCAAATGAAAAAAATGATCTCACTCCAATACATGTTAATAGAAAGTTAGCAAAGATAGATAAGAACTTGCTACCATGGAAAGGTAAATACCTGTCAATTTGTGGAACAAATCACCCTGATTAACTCTTTGGTACTATCCCAGTTTACCTATTTGCTTATAGTCTTGCCTACGCCTAGCAAACAGTTTTTTAAATTATATGAGTAAAAAATATTCAATTTTATTTGGAATGGCAAGCAAGACAAAATTAAACGGGCCTATTTATATAATGAATATGACTTCGGAGGACATAAATTATTAAATATTAAAGCATTAGACCTATCACTAAAAGCTTCAGTCATACAAATGTTATACTTAAATCCAAACTGGTTCTCTAGCAAATTAGTAACATTGTCTCACCCAATGTTCAAGAATGGCTTTTTCCCCTTTATTCAGATTACAACCTCTCACTTTCAGTTATTTGAAAAGGAAATCATCTCCCAAATATAAATATTTCTAAAACAAGCCATAGAAAGTTGGTTGTTATTTCAATTTAATCCTCCAGAAACGACAGAACAATTGTGGTTAAACTCAAATATACTAACTGATAAGAAACTTTTTTTTTTGTATGTTTAAAAAAGGTATACTCTTCGTAAATTATATCATAGGTAGGACTGGTGGAGTTATGTCACACATGCAGCTAACAAAAACATATGGAAATGTCTGCTCTACCCATATCACAACCAAATAATTTCAGCATTACCGCAAAAAAGTAAGGAACTTGTCTGTCGGCACTGCATTAAAGAACATAATTGGTTAAAGAAAATTGTGATAAATAAAAAAGTATACCAGTTTCATTTAAGGACAAAAGGATTGTCAGCCATCCCATATTGATTGTAAAATAATTGGGAAGAGAATTTTGACGTACCGATTCCATGGCATAGTGTTTATGAACTGATACACAAAACGACGCCGGTTTCAAAACTTAGAATTTTTCAATTTAAATTATTTTATAAAATTCTTGCTACCAACAGAATGTTATTTATATGGGGGATACAATCTTCCCAGCTCTGCAGATTTTGCTGCGAAGAGACAGAATCATTAGATCATTAGTTTTGGTACTGTCCATTTGTAGCTTGTTTTTGGACACAGATCCAGCAATGGCTAAAGGATTGCAATATTTACCTGGAGCTAACCCTGCAGATAGCACTACTGGGTGATCTGAAAAGTCATAGTCAATCGATCAATAATAAAATAATTTTAGCAAAAATGTTTATTTTCAATATCCAATCTGTAGAAACAATGAGAATGGAAGGGTTCAGAACGTTTGTAAAACATCACAGTACAGTTCAAAAATATATGTCGAATAGAAATCCAATATGTATGGTGTTAAGAGATAGATGGGAGGTGTTGAATGGAGTTGAAGGATGGGACTAATAACAACAACTAATAACAACAAGATATCTAATGTAAAGTATACTGTGTCCATAATAAGTATATCGGTTATAGGTTGAGAGCTTTTGTGAAAGAGCACAGTTAGAAACATATGACATATAGAAGCAAACCGGATGGACATCATGAAAATGATCGGAGAGGTTGAGGGTAGAGGAAATTCAGGAGTAAAAACAAACAAAAAATAATTATTGTAAAATTGACTGTGTCCATAAAATGTATATAGTATGTATAAGCTGGAAGTAGAGGCCTAAGCATTGTTGTCACTAGTTTACTTCAATTACGGAAGGGGTGGTGGGGTTGGATAGTAATAAAGGGAAATCATTGTTTTTAAAAGATACAGTGGGGAAAAAATTATTTAGTCAGCCACCAATTGTGCAAGTTCTCCCACTTAAAAAGATGAGAGAGGCCTATAATCTTTATCATAGGTACACGTCAACTATGACAGACAAAATGATAATAAAAAAATCCAGAAAATCACATTGTAGGATTTGTTATGAATTTATTTGCAAATTATGGTGGAAAATAAGTATTTGGTCAATAACAAAAGTTTCTCAATACTTTGTTATATACCCTTTGTTGGCAATGACACAGGTCAAACGTTTTCTGTAAGTCTTCACAAAGTTTTCACACACTGTTGCTGGTATTTTGGCACATTCCTCCATGCAGATCTCCTCTAGAGCAGTGATGATTTGGGGCTGTCGCTGGGCAACACGGACTTTCAACTCCCTCCAAAGATTTTCTATGGGGTTGAGATCTGGAGACTGAATAGGCCACTCCAGGACCTTGAAATGCTTCTTACGAAGCCACTCCTTCGTTGCCCGGGCGGTGTGTTTGGGATCATTGTCATGCTGAAAGACCCAGCCACGTTTCATCTTCAATGCCCTTGCTGATGGAAGGAGGTTTTCACTCAAAATCTCACGATACATGGCCCCATTCATTCTTTCCTTTACACGGATCAGTCGTCCTGGTCCCTTTGCAGAAAAACAGCCCCAAAGCATGATGTTTCCACCCCCATGCTTCACAGTAGGTATGGTGTTCTTTGGATGCAACTCAGTATTCTTTGTCCTCCAAACACGACGAGTTGAGTTTTTACCAAAAAGTTATATTTTGCTTTCATCTGACCATATGACATTCTCCCAATCCTCTTCTGGATCAGCCAAATGCACTCTAGCAAACTTCAGACGGGCCTGGACATGTACTGGCTTAAGCAAGGGGACACGTCTGGCACTGCAGGATTTGAGTCCCTGGCGGCGTAGTGTGTTACTGATGGTAGGCTTTGTTACTTTGGTCCCAGCTCTCTGCAGGTCATTCACTAGGTCCCCCCGTGTGGTTCTGGGAATTTTGCTCACCGTTCTTGTGATCATTTTGACCCCACGGGGTGAGATCTTGCGTGGAGCCCCAGATCGAGGGAGATTATCAGTGGTCTTGTATGTCTTCCATTTCCTAATAATTGCTCCCACAGTTGATTTCTTCAAACCAAGCTGCTTACCTATTGCAGATTCAGTCTTCCCAGCCTGGTGCAGGTCTACAATTTTGTTTCAGGTGTCCTTTGACAGCTCTTTGGTCTTGGCCATAGTGGAGTTTGGAGTGTGACTGTTTGAGGTTGTGGACAGGTGTCTTTTATACTGATTACAAGTTCAAACAGGTGCCATTAATACAGGTAACGAGTGGAGGACAGAGGAGCCTCTTAAAGAAGAAGTTACAGGTCTGTGAGAGCCAGAAATCTTGCTTGTTTTTAGGTGACCAAATACTTATTTTCCACCATAATTTGCAAATAAATTCATTAAAAATCCTACAATGTGATTTTCTGGATTTTTTTTACTCAATTTGTCTGTCATAGTTGACGTGTACCTATGATGAAAATTACAGGCCTCTCTCATCTTTTTAAGTGGGAGAACTTGCACAATTGGTGGCTGACTAAATACTTTTTTCCCCACTGTATATATATACAGTTGAAGTCGGACGCTTACATACACCTTAGCCAAATACATTTAAACTCAGTTTTTCACAATTCCTGACAATTCCTAGTACAAATTCCCTGTCTTAGGTCAGTTAGGATCACTACTTTATTTTAAGAATGTGAAATGTCAGAATAATAGTAGAGAGAATTATTTGGTGACTCCTTTCCGCCTGGCCTTGCTGCTATTCCAGTTTAAACTGTTCTGCCTGCGGTTATGGAACCCCTACCTGTCCCAGACCTGTTGTTTTCAACTCTTAATGATCGGCTATGAAAAGCCAACTGAGATTTATTCCTGATTATTATTTGACCATGCTTGTCACTTATGAACATTTTTGAACATCTTGGCATGGTTCTGTTATAATCTCCACCCGGCACAGCCAGAAGAGGACTGGCCACCCCTCATAGCCTGGTTCCTCTCTAGGTTTCTTCCTAGGTTTTCGCCTTTCTAGGGAGTTTTTCCTAGCCACCGTGCTTCTACACCTGCATTACTAGCTGTTTGGGGTTTTAGGCTGGGTTTCTGTACAGCACTTCGAGATATTAGCTGATGTAAGAAGGGCTATATAAAATAAAATTGATTGATTGATTGATTTATTTCAGGTTTTATTTCTTGCCAAAACTATAGTTTGTTAACAAGACATTTGTGGAGTGGTTGAAAAACTAGTTTTTATGACTCCAACGTAAGTGTATGTAAGCTTCCGACTTCAACTGTATAAAAAAAAACATATGGGGGATTGCAAGTGATGCAGACAATTACATTGATGGAAGGTACAATCTATCTGCAATATTAAATCTGATCTACCCCCTAAAAAAAAATTGTTAAAAAATATATAAAGTGTGCTAAGCTGTCATCAAGGCAAATGGTGGCTATTTGAGGAATCTCAAATCTCAAATATATTTTTATTTGTTTAACACTTCTTTGGTTACTACATGATTCCATATGTGTTATTTCATAGTTTTGATGTCTTAACTATTATTCTACAATGTAAACAATAGTAAAAATAAAGAAAAAACGTTGAATGAGTAGATGTGTCCAAACTTTTGACTGGTAGTGTACATCATCAGTTTTGGCCACCAGGTAAGTCCATATAGCCTCTCCCTATCAAACATTGTGACATCCAACCACATACTGTGTGACATCCAACCTCGTTATGGGGCTGGTTGTCACAAGTGGACAGCATGTGTTTGATGGTTTATAACTCCATGTTTTAATAAGATATAAAGGATAAGAAGGTTTCCCATTTCAACGTAAGACCTTGGTCTTTCTCCTAATATTGAAAAGAGTCTTGTAAGATATACTGGTGTTCAGAAATACACACAAGAGTAAAACATGTGACAACCCGGTCTCCCGTACTATGCTAATACTACCCCCTCTTTCTTTTACAAGGCTGACCATAGTGTTATAGCCTGACAATGTTAATATCTCTGGGTATGTGAGGCGATGAAAACATTAAAATGGTGGCTTCGACCATCAAAGTGTTGGTCCTGTTTAATGGCGTGAGATGCTTTTCCACATCTAATCGCCTGCCATATAGAGAGATGCAACTGTGAAAAATGAATGAATGACGAGTGCTGGAGTCTAGATAGAGATGACTATCTGGATATGTGAATAACTGTACTATTTGCCATCCTGAGGTTTTAACCAACACTTTTATTCTTGCTGTTCATTCATATTTAGCTAAGACCTTAGAACTAAGGAGTACTCTCTCTCACACAACCCCCTTATAAGCTCCCTGAACCGAAGTGTAGAAAAGGGAAGTTTGGTTATTGGGACTGACTCCTGAATGTTGTGTGCACCATGGCCAAGACCAAAGAGATCTCCAAGGATGTCAGGGACAAGATTGTAGACCTACATAAGGCTGGAATGGGCTACAAGACCATCGGCAAGCAGCTTGGTGAGAAGGTGACAACAGTTGGTGCGATTATTCGCAAATGGAAGAAACACAAAATAACTGTCAATCTCCCTCGGCCTGGGGCTCCATGCAAGATCTCACCTCGTGGAGTTGCAATGATCATGAGAACGGTGAGGAATCAGCCCAGAACTACACGGGAGGATCTTGTCAATGATCTCAAGGCAGCTGGGACCATAGTCACCAAGAAAACAATTGGTAACAAACTATGTCGTGAAGGACTGAAATCCTGCAGCGCCCACAACGTCCCCCTGCTCAAGAAAGCACATATACAGGCCCGTCTGAAGTTTGCCAATGAACATCTGAATGATTCAGAGGAGAACTGGATGAAAGTGTTGTGGTCAGATGAGACCAAAATGGAGCTCTTTGGCATCAACTCAACTCACCGTGTTTTGAGGAGGAGGAATGCTGCCTATGACCCCAAGAACACCATCCCCACCGTCAAACATGGAGGTGGAAACATTATGCTTTGGGTGTGTTTTTCTGCTAAGGGGACAGGACAACTTCACCGCATCAAAGGGACGATGGACGGGGCCATGTACCGTCAAATCACAGACAGTGTCACCAGCAAAGCACCCCCATACCGTAACACCCCCTCCTCCATGCTTTACAGTGGGAACTACACATGCAGAGATCATTCGTTCACCCACACCGCGTCTCACAAAAACACTGCGTTTGGAACCAAATATCTCAAATTTGGACTCCAGACCAAAGGACAAATTTCCACCGGTCTAATGTCAATTGCTCGTGTTTCTTGGACCAAGCAGGTCTCTTCTTATTATTTGTGTCCTTTAGTAGTGGTTTCTTTGTAGCAGTTCGACCATGAAGGCTTGATTCACACAGTCTCTTCTGAACAGTTGATGTTGAGATGTGTCTGTTACTTGAACTCTGTGAAGCATTTATTTGGGCTGCAATTTCTGAGGCTGATAACTCTAATGAACTCTGGGTCTTCCATTCCTGTGGTGGTCCTCATAAGAGCCAGTTTCATCATAGCGCTTGATGGGTTTTGCGACTGCACTTTAAGAATCTTTCAAAGTTCTTGAGATTTTCCGTATTGACTGACCTTAATGTCTTAAAGTAATGATGGACTGCTGTTTCTCTTTAATAATTTGAGCTTTTCTTGCCATAATATGGACTTGGTCTTTTACCAAATAGGACTATCTTCTGTAGACCCCCCCTACCTTGTCATAACACAACTGATTGGCGCATTTAGAAGGAAAGACATTCCACAAATTAACTTTTAAGAAGTCACACATGTTAATTGAAATGCATTCCAGGTGACTACCTCATGAAGATGGTTGAGAGAATGCCAAGAGTGTGCAAAGCTGTCATCAAGGCAAAGGGTGGCTATTTGAAGAATCTTAAATATAAAATATATTTTGATTTGTTTAACACTTTTTTGGTTACTACATGATTCCATATGTGTTATTTCATAGTGTTGATGTCTTCACTATTATTCTACAATGGAAAAAATTAAGAAAAACCCTTGAATGAGTAGGTGTGTCCAAACTTTTGACTGGTACTGTAGGTACACAATATGTCACTGATGGGGAGGCAAACTGGTGAACTAGCTAACATAATGACCAATCGAGTGTGTGTTTTGTTTTGGCTTCTACCTGACCTTAAAAAAAAAAAGTAATACCTAGACCTCCGCACCCACAGAAGAGATACTATCTGCGCTTTGTCTATATGGCTCACATTATATAGCCCTGCACATATAATGCTGTCCATGTGGATCATGGAACACTAGGGACTTGCTAATTCCATAAAAGTTACTGTGAGGCCGCAGTGGCCTTTTACTCTCCCTGTGTGGGAGCCTGAGAGCAGGAGTCAAAGTTGAGACATCAGGGGGACGGGTGGTGGCTCGCCACCCCAGAGAGGATACCAGGGAAGGCCAGCAGAGATGTGTTGACGGAGGAAGGCTGGACACAAAGCGTGAAAAGACCTGGGCCCACTGCTGGCAAGAGAGAAAGAGCTGCTCAGTCAGCGCGCTGCACCCACTCCGTAGGCTGATGAAAAGATAATTCCCCTAGCACGGACCTCATGCGGCGTCAAACTGTTTGTGTGCGCTGACAGAGCCAGATCAAGCAGAAAGGATATGAGTGGGAAACTTCAAAACCTGCTCATGTTTCTGGGTTTGTGAAAGGATTTGTATAACACATTCAGATTTGATGGACTTTCCCATGTTCTCCTGGACAGCCCTTTTTTTGTTGATGTGTTCAAATAATGAATCTCTTATGTTGCCGGGCCCTTTTCCCCCCCCGACCCACGCTATGTTTCTAGTTGTGGTGTAGGGATGCTGTGCGGATCATTCTATCACATGCAGCAGTCCCGAGCATATGGAGAACAGCTGATTCACCGACTTCCACGGATCAGGGTGAGTAGCACTAGGGTTGTTTTTTACCTTGACGACCTCGAACAACTCAACTCCACTGCTAGCCAGGGAAGCTCAACAGGCATTGACTAAGGGAGCCCAGCTTTTTGAAAAGTTGATGTTTCTCCACAACAACAACCCTTATCTGATCATCATAAGATACCATAAGTATATTATCATCATCTGATAAAAGGCTTTTAGACATTGAGAAAACAAAGACTTAGCCCATTGTGCTTAGTAATGTTACGGTGATAACCAAGACAGTGGATTATATCAACATTTAGCTGTTTTGTCCATGGTTTTAACAAATAATTATATCTTAATGAGTCTGCATTTGAGATAGATAATGTTCAGACTCCAAAAAGCTAGCAAAATAATTGTCTTTATGTGTGAACACTATCGCTGTTGGTAATAACTAGGATTTACAAAGAAACCCTTTTTGAATTAGATTGAAGGTGGATTTCTTTGCACCTTAATCTTCATAGAAGTTAAGGTTTGTCTCACTGTGATTTCTGAAATAACTAACAAAATCATGTTACATTTTTATTCCTATGATGTCCACTAAACTGAATCAGGGAGTTCTTAAACCCAAATATGTATGATATGGAAGATGGCAAAGACTGATGAAAAACATCGTTTTCCTCCAGGTGCTGAAATGGAACAAATATGTTTGATCCTTTTGCTTATAAGTAAGGCACTATCAGTTGGAGCACAATTCAATGGATACAACTGTGATGCCAACTTCCACAGCCGCTTCCCTGGTGAGAAAATAAATAATACATTATATTAATTTAAATTCAACTTCAATGCAGGTTATTCATAAAACTTTATGAATATAACATATAACTTTAACTTAACTCATATTGGACTGATGCATGCAACATATTTAGGATAGTGAATAGTTGCTATTTCTAATGTATTCTAAGGTCTTGGGTAAAACAGTGGAACCTTTATTTACACTTACAATCAAATAAAATGGTATTGTTAGCTGTTCAACAGTCTGATGACCTGGTGGTAGAAGCTGTCTCTGAGCCAATGGTCCAAGACCAGATGCTCCGATATCGCTTGCCAGATGGTAACAGAGTTAACAGTCCGTGGTCCGGGTGACTGTAGTCCTTGATGACCTTCGGGCCTTCCTCATCGCCTGGTGTAGATGTCTTGGAAGGCAGGGAGTGAACTATTGGGCCATCCGCACCACCCTCTGTAGATCTTTGCGGTTGCGGGCAGTGCAGTTGCCGTACCAGGCGGTGATGAAGCCGATCAAGATGCTGTCGATATAGACATCTCCAAATATAGCTCAAATCAATTAAATATCCATGGTTTAATTTTCAATGCCAGTGTGAGCCTTCTTTAGTCTTGTTCTTTAGCCTTGTTTAGTTATCCCTCTTTGAAAAAAATTAATGCACATAAGGCCATAATATGATTTTGTGCTGTGATAATAACTGGTGTTGTTTTCTCTGCTCTCTCCCAGCGGAGCGGGACATTAGTGTGTACTGTGGGGTGCAGACAATCACCCTCAAGATCAACTTTTGTCCTGTTCTCTTCTCCGGCTACACCGACACTGACCTGGCCCTCAACGGTCGCCACGGAGATGCCCACTGCCGTGGTTTCATCAATAACAACACCTTCCCCACCGTGGTCCTCTTCAGCATTAGCCTAGCCACCCTGGAGACATGTGGCAATGCCCTGGTGGTAAGAGGCCCATGCTTCTTCCAACCACCTGTTTATAATGCCTTCTATCACACCTATGGGCCAGTTTCCTGGAAACAGATGAAGTTCTGGACTAAAAATAACTTTCAATTGAGATGCTTTATTGAGCATGTCTTGAAGTCCAGGACTAAGGTTCATCTGTATCCGGAAAACCCTTAAAGAGTCCATGACAGATCATGGCTCCTCTTACCGTGGCTCCAACCACAGAGCACTTACATCACGCCCAAGCCTTCAAATCTTCGAAAAGGCAGCAATAACAAAAGGAGATACATAACTGAATAAAAGGTCCTACTAATAAAAGGAATCAACTTAAATATGTACACACAGTCATCTACAGTGTCTATGTTTTGATGTTGACAACCTAGATTTTAGTTTCCATGGGACAGTGGTTCAGTAATTGTAGTGGTGGTTGGGGTTGGGAGAATGGAAGCCCCGGAGAGGTGATTGCTTTTTCCTAGAAACAGTGGGAGAGATTTGCGTGGAGCCTTTACTAAGGTTGCTTTCTTCCCCATTTTGTTGTTTTGATTGTAGGGTGGTTCCTGGGCCGCTGATGCTGTGATAAAGGGAATACAGTTAGGGATTAGCACGATGAGGGGGCATTAGCTTCATAGTATGGTTGATGTTATCGTCTCTGGCCCTCCCTACTGATGGGACCTTGACTCCAATAATGGTGGGGATGAGATTGGGTAGGCATTCACCTGACTCGATTTTGTGTTGCAGGTTTCCACGGCTCAGGGTCCTAATGCTTATGGGAACCTTTCACTGGTGCAGATTGGGAACATATCAGGGTACATCGATACACCAGATCCCCCGACTATCATTAGCTACCTGCCAGGTCTGCTCTACAAGTTCAGCTGTAGCTACCCTCTGGAATACCTGGTTAACAATACACAGCTGGCTTCGTAAGTGCTGTGAAATAATCCCTCAAGTTTCTATGATGATTGTTATCCATTCACATGTCTAAAATGCCTCTGAATTGATAATACAGTTAATAATACAGATAATTCAATGTCAGTGTAGTGACATCATATGAGTGTGTCAAAATTGGGTTGTCAATGGACTTAATTGATTAGCATTTTAGATATACTGTACATAGAGAGGCAGTAAACTGAAGAGCACAATGAAGATAACACATGATTTGAGAAGGTCATAGGATCTCAGTTGTATATTAAAAGAGAATCATGCATCACATTGACATATGGTCCATTTATCAAGATATCTTAAAGTAAACCAAGATAAACAATATGCATATGTGACTCATAATGTTGGATATAAATCATTCAATAAATCATGTTTAGCATAACTTCAATTTCCATGTTTATTCAAGGTCAGCTGCTGCAATATCAGTGAAGGACAGCAATGGTACTTTTGTCAGTACTTTAAGTCTACTGCTTTACAATGTAAGTACATTTTTACAAATGACACAATTGCATTTTCTCTATGATGCACTTTCACTGCTAGATTTACTAACCATATTATACATGCAAAGTTTGCAACCAGGAATAAAACGTACATACAGTGCCTTCAGAAACTATTCACACCCCTTGACTGTTTCCACATTTTGTTGTGTTACAAAGTGGGATTAAAATGGATCTAATTGTAATTTTTTGTCAACGATCTACACAAAATACTCTGTAATGTCAAAGTGGAAGAAAAATTCTAACATAAACAAATAAATACATCAAAACAAATCTTGATTAGATACTGTATACCTTCAACCCCCTGAGTCAATACATGTTAGAATAACCTTTGGCAGCGATTACAGCTGTGAGTCTTTCTGGATAAGTCTCTAAGAGCTTTCCACACCTGGATTGTGCAAAATTTGTCCATTATTATTTTCAAAATTCTTCAAGCTCTGTAAAATTGGTTGTTGATAATTGCTAGACAACCATTTTCAGGTCTTGCCATAGATTTTCAAGCAGTTTTAAGTCAAAACTGTAACTAGGCCACACAGGAGCTTCTTGGTAAGCAATTCATATCCCAGTGTCTGGTGGAAAGCAGACCGAAACAGGTTTTCCTCTAGGATTTAGCCTGTGCTTAGCTCCATTCCGTTTATTTTTTATTTTGAAAAACTCCCCTGTCCTTAATGATGACAAGCATACCCATAACATTATACAGCCACCTCTATGCTTGAAAGTATGGAGAGTGGTACTCAGTAATGTGTTGAATTGAATTTGCGCCAAATATAAGACTTTATTCAGGACAAAAAGTAAATTCATCTGCCACATTTTTTGCAGTATTACTTTAGTGCTTTGTTGCAAACAGGATGCATGTTTAGGGATATTTTTATTCTGTACAGGCTTCCTTTTTTTCACTCTGTCAATTAGGTTAGTATTGTGGAGTAACTACAATGTTGTTGATCCATCCTCAGTTTTCTCCTATCACAGTCATTAAACACTGTAACAGTTTTAAAGTCACGATTGGCCTCATAGTGAAATCCCTGAGCGGTTTCCTTCCTCTCCGGTAACTGAGTTAGGATGGACGCCTGTATCTTTGTAGTTACTGGGTGTATTGATACACATCCAAAGTGTAATTAATTACTTCACCATCCAAGGGATATTCAATGTCTGCTTTTATTATTTATACCCATCTACCAATAGGTGCCCTTCTTTGCGAAGCATTGGAAAACCTCCCTGGTCTTTGTGGTTGAATCTGTGTTTGAAATTCACTGCTTGACCTTACAGATAATTGTATGTGTGGGGTACAGAGATGAGGTAGTCATTCAAAAATTATGTTAAAAACTATTATTGCACACAGAGTGAGTCCATGCATCTTATTATGTGACTTGTTAAGCAAATATTTGGTCCTGAACTTATTTAGGCTTGCCATAACAAAGGGATTGAATACTTATTGACTCAAGACATTTCAGCTTTTCATTTTAAATTAATATATTTAAAAAATACGAAAAACAAAATTCCATTTTGACATTACAGGGTATTGTGTGTAGGCCAGTGACAAACAATCTCAATTTAATCTATTTTAAATTTAGGCTGTAACACAACAAAATGTGGAAAAAGTCAATGGGTATGAATACTTTCTGAAGGCACTGTAGAGCAAAATGGTAAAATGAAAGTGAACCATAAACACTGTACCACAAAAACATATTAACCATAAAGACACTACATTCATTTTATCTCTTTCTGAAATGCAACTCAAAGTTCTGTCATATCCTAATAGAAGTTCTATCACATCCAGACAACGGAAGTATTGAGTAGTTTTCATGAGGAATTGTCATAACTGGGAATTTGACAGCGGATAGGAAATACAGGGATACTGTGGCTATTATACATTTACAGGTTAAATAACTGTGCATACAGAACTATTTTTTATTCCAGTAATGGAGGAGATTTGTGCCAATTTACCCTACATTTATTTTTTAAATGAATAATAAGAATTAAAAAAGGGTATTTTTGAACAGATTACAAATCCAGTGCAATTCATGAATCCTGTCCTCATCTACATGTTAATATGAGGGACTAAAACAATTGTGACTTGTTGATTTCTTTGTGTGTCTCTGTAAAGGACTCGTCATACGTTCAGCAGCTGTCAATCCCTATGGCGGGGCTCACACTGAAGACACGTGTGTTTGCAGCAGTCAAAGCTACCAACTTGGACAGGAGGTAACCAATCATTTAATTTAATCAAGAACTTCCAAGAGCCATATAACACATGTCTGCAGACCCTTCTTGAACGTTGGGCAATTATGGAATGTACATTAGGGACTTTAACATTTGATTGGTAGGACAGTGACAACCACGGCAACGGCAAACATTTTACCGCAGTCCAAACTTATGTACCGTAATTTTCAGATTATAAGCCGCGCCTTTTTTCCCATTTTTTCGACCCTGCTGCTTATATAACGGTGCGGCTAATCTATGGATTTTTACAGCTAACGGCCACTAGAAGACCTCCTAAATCTATGGATTTTACAGGTTACAGTCCACCAACTTTAACTCTATGGGCTCTATGACCGGTCCGCGCCCCCCACCTTTAGGCGGCGGGCTCCAGCAGGAAAAGCTGGAGGCCGGAAAAGAGTGAGACAGGTAGCGCACAAAAGTAAAAGTGGAACCGAGAGTGGTACGAGAGACAGAACGAGAGACAGAACGAGAGCAAGACAGACAGACATTACGAGAGCGAGACAGTTTGTCTCTTTCCCGAAAATCCCCTCTGTGCACGAACCCTTACATATGGTAATTAAACATTAAAACATCTGCGGCTTATAGTCCAGTGCGGCTTAAATATGTACACATCATTCAATATCATTCAATTTAGCTGCTGCAGCTTATACTCCGGTGCGCCTTATAGTGTGGAAAATACGGTATTCATAAAGCGTCTCGGAGAAGGAGTGCTGATCTAGGATCAGGTTTTTTATGATCCAAAAGTTAAAACTGATCCTAGATCAGCACTCTTACTCTGAGATACTTTATAAATACTGGCCCTGAACTGTATGTTCCACCTTAGTGAGTGAACTATTGTCTTACTTTTGGAGTTAAAGAATACTATAATATTACTCAGCAGGAACCCACTTATCCCACTGCCCTACATACAGGTCTGCAGTAGGTCAGATATTCTGTGAAGGCGAAAGAAATGCACACCTGTTTAGGCGAGGTGCTGGCTAGTGGAGTAGAGCACTTGAAAAAGAAAAGGAGAGCCGCACACTCTAGGAGCTCAGATGCAATAATCTAATAACCAAAGTTTTGACAGCCAAGCTGTCTTCATCAGGGTGATGAAGACAGCTTGGCTGTGGGAACGAAAACAGCTTGGCTGTCGAAACGTTGGTTAGAAAATTATTGCATCTGAGCTCCTAGAGTGTACGGCTCTCCTATTCTTTAACAGATGCCACTTTTATTTCCCTAAGCAGCTCTACAACTGAACAACTTTTATATAAATATATATCTACTAGCGCCCCATCTGCCATTCGTGGTGGCAGGTCTATATAAAGGTGACATCAGTGGGTAGTAAGCTGCAAAGTTTTTCAAGACATAAAATGTACTGTTAGACTTATCAATTACACAGCTTACTAGTAGGAAATTACACTGAGTATACAAAACATTAAGGACACCTGCTCTTGCCATGACATAGACTGACCAGGTGAATTCAGGTGAAAGCTATGATCCCTTATTGATGTCACTTGTTCAATCCACTTCAATCAGTGAGGGAAAAAAGTACTTGATCCCCTGCTGATTTTGTACGTTTGCCCACTGACAAAGAAATTATCAGTCTATCATTTTAATGGTAGGGTTATTTGAACAGTGAGAGACAGAATAACAACAAAAAAATCCAGAAAAACCCATGTCAAAAATGTTATAAACTGATTTGCATTTTATGAGGGAAATAAATATTTGACCCCCTCTCAATCAGAAAGATTTCTGGCTCCCAGGTATCTTTTATACAGGTAACGAGCTGAGATTAGGAGCACACTCTTAAAAGGAGTGTTCCTAATCTCAGTTTGTTACCTGTATAAAAGACACCTGTCCACAGAAGCAATCAATCAATCAGATTCCAAACTCTCCACCATGGCCAAGACCAAAGAGCTCTCCAAGGACGTCAGGGACAAGATTGTAGACCTACACAAGGCTGGAATGGGCTACAAGACCATCGACAAGCAGCTTGGTGAGAAGGTGACAACAGTTGGTGCGATTATTCGCAAATGGAAGAAACACAAAATTACTGTCAATCTCCCTCGGCCTGGGGCTCCATGCAAGATCTCACCTCGTGGAGTTGCAATGATCATGAGAACGGTGAGGAATCAGCCCAGAACTACACGGGAGGATCTTGTCAATGATCTCATGGCAGCTGGGACCATAGTCACCAAGAAAACAATTGGTAACACACTACGCCGTGAAGGACTGAAATCCTTCAGCGCCCGCAAGGTCCCCCTGCTCAAGAAAGCACATATACAGGCCCGTCTGAAGTTTGCCAATGAACATCTGAATGATTCAGAGGAGAACTGGGTGAAAGTGTTGTGGTCAGATGAGACCAAAATCGAGCTCTTTGGCATCAACTCAACTCGCCGTGTTTGGAGAAGGAGGAATGCTGCCTATGACCCCAAGAACACCATCCCCACCATCAAACATGGAGGTGGAAACATTATGCTTTGGGGGTGTTTTTCTGCTAAGGGTACAGGACAACTTTACCGCATCAAAGGGACGATGGACGGGGCCATGTACCATCAAATCTTGGGTGAGAACCTCCTTCCCTCAGCCAGGGCATTGAAAATGGGTTGTGGATGGGTATTCCACCATGACAATGACCCAAAACACACGGCCAAGCCAACAAAGGAGTGGCTCAAGAAGAAGCACATTAAGGTCCTGGAGTGGCCTAGCCAGTCTCCAGACCTTAATCCCATTGAAAATATGTGGAGGGAGCTGAAGGTTCGAGTTGCCAAACGTCAGCCTCAAAACCTTAATGACTTGGAGAAGATATGCAAAGAGGAGTGGGACAAAATCCCTCCTGAGATGTGTGCAAACCTGGTGGCCAACTACAAGAAACGTCTGACCTCTGTAAATGCCAACAAGGGTTTTGCTACCAAGTACTAAGTCATGTTTTGCAGAGGGGTCAAATACTTATTTCCCTCATTAAAATGCAAAGTAAAGTAAAGGGTCTGAATACTTATGTAAATGTAATATTTCCGTTTATTATTTTTGTTATTATAAAAAATTATTTTACCTGTTTTTGCTTTGTCATTATGTGGTATTGTGTGTAGATTGATGAGAGAAAATATTACATTTAATCAATTTTATAATAAGGCTGTAACGTTACAAAATGTGGAAAAAGTCAAGGGGTCTGAATACTTTCCGAATGCACTGTATAATTCACAAGTGATAGGAAATATTGTAACCATCACTATTCTTGATTTAATCTTGTCTTTACATATACTAAATAATATATGTGTTAAATCTGTTTTAATTTAGAATGGACCATTATCATGCATCTGTCTCGAAACAGGGGCAGGGGAAAAAATACATGTCTTCTATGCACTTAAATTGCGAATGGAGGACGCTTTTTTTATGCCAGCCAGGTAGGCTTTATTCCTGTTTTAAAGAGAAGCAATATGCTTAATATTAGGAAAGTTCAGAAATAAATATAGTAGGCCTAGCCTTTAGATTGCTGATGGGATCCTTCTCTTTTTAATAGAAGTCATCACTCTGTTTTCTCATGCAATTGCTTAGCCTATAGAAATGTTGCGCAACATGAGCTCATGGGCTCTCATGAAGTGTTTGATTCGATTTTTGATTACATTTGCATTGATGTCAGAGTGATTAGAGGGACAATAGCGTGCTGAGTACCAGGCAGTTGGAAAGTTTGGTAGGCTACTAATGACCATCAGCAGCATCAGAGCTTGGAGAAGCCTAATAACCGTGACTAAACAGTCACGTGGAATTTGATTGCCTTCATGACTCGTAACAGCCCTAGGCCAGCATCCCTTGTAGAGTCCATGCCCTGACGAATTGAGGGTGTTCTGAGGGCAAAAGAGGGGAATGCAACTCAATATTAGGAAGGTCTTCCTAATTTTTGGTATACTCAGTGTATATTTATCGATCTAGCTTATGGGTTTTGAGTTTCCACTTCCTCAGATGGGGGGGAATTCCAACCAAAAGTTAAGCGTGTGTAAATGGAGCGTAATTCAGTTTTTATGTACTTTTCTCTTTGCAAGTATTCTGACCTTGAACTTAAGCAAGAGAATAGCACTCCTAAAGAAATTAAGGTGTGGTGGAGGTGTGTCTACAGATTCGCCGTATTCTGACCTTGACTTAATTCCTTCATAATTCCACCACCTTCACACACAATGAAACAATGAATAAGGTCTAAATGGAACCTCTTTATTTTTTCCGAAATAAATAACACCATTCTCCATGCACTGTAATTTACAAATTGATAAGAGCTATTGACAAGAGCTAGGTAAATGAGTAAGCTGTTTGGAAAAGGGGATTGTACATATAAATGACAAATGTTTTAGATCTATTTTACCTTATGATCGCTAGAGACAAAGTTTATGAAATGCTGGCCTTATAACTTGCAGATATGAAATGTGGAGACCCAAGTTATAGGCTTCTGTAGACATGCGCAAATGTAACCCACCATGTTGATTAATGATTTCTAGAGTATTTTCATTATATACCCCGACTTTCCACTGTATTTCTTACCATTTGTATTGTGTTCAATATTAGCCACTATCGGTAGCCACCGTTAGTTATACCAGCATACATTTATTACTGTCACTTTATTGTCAGTTTCCTTACATTTTGCATCATTCCATTACATCATTAGTTTACCTTTCTTTACTCACGTTCGTGTGGTTGTTTCTGAGGACCGCTAGCAATAGTGAATCATATTAGGCTAACAAATTACAAGTTGTGCAATAATTTGGAACATGTAATCATTATGGAATGCAAACCATACGTAGCAGTTTAAACCTGGAGCCTGGCAACTGGACAGTTGAACTGTTGTCATTACAGTTCCATGATTAGTGAGGATTATTAGGGTATATTTATAGGACTACTGTTCAGCCCCTATTGTACACTTTTCTCACCTTCCAATATTTAATGGATCAAACAATTGAATATGGCAACTTTCAGAATGAATCAAACCACTGTATTTTTGATTCACCAATATATTATGTGTGTAAAGGCTCTCCAAACCTGTTTTTTTATATTCATAAATACTTTCCTATACCTAAATAATATACAAGATCAAAGTATCTTTCAATCTACCAATTAGTGCTGAAAAGGAGACAAAATATGCATGTATTTACATGGCTTTCTTTCATTGATCCCTAATATTGTGAACCGTTCTCTCTGTACAGTGCCTTGTAAAAGTATTCACTCCCCTTGGTGTTTTTCCTATTTTGTTGCATTACAACCTGTAATTTAAATTGATTGTTATTTGGATTTCATGTAATTGACATACACAAAATAGTATAAATTGGTGAAGTGAAATGAAAAAAATGAAAAATAAATAACGGAAAAGTGGTGTGTGTATATGTATTCACCCCCTTTGCTATGAAACCCCTAAATACGATCTGGTGCAACCAATTACCTTCAGAAGTCACATAATTAGTTAAATAAAGTCCACCTGTGTGCAATCTAAGTGTCACATGATCTGTCACATGATCTCAGTATATATACACCTGTTCTGAAAGGCCCCAGAGTCTGCAACACCACTAAGCAAGGGGCACCACCAAGAAAGCGGCACCATGAAGACCAAGGAGCTCTCCAAACAGGTCAGGGACAAAGTTGTGGAGAAGTACAGATCAGGGTTGGGTTATAAAAAAATATCCGAAACTTTGAACATCCCACGGAGCACCATTAAATCCATTATAAAAAAATTGAAAGAATATGGTACCACAAAAAACCTGCCAAGAGAGGGCTGCCCACCAAAACTCATGGACCAGGCAAGGAGGACATTAATCAGAGAGGCAACAAAGAGACTAAAGATAACCCTGAAGCAGCTGCAAAGCTCCACAACGGAGATTGGAGTATCTGTCCACAGGACCACTTTAAGCGGTACACTCCACAGAGCTGGGCTTTACGGAAGAGTGGCCAGAAAAAAGCCATTGCTTAAAGAAAAGAATAAGCAGACACGTTTGGTGTTCGCCAAAAGGCATGTGGGAGACTCCCAAACATATGGAAGAAGGTACTCTGGTCAGATGAGACTAAAATTGAGCTTTCTGGCCATCAAGGAAAACGTTATGTCTGGTACAAACCCAACACCTCTCATCACCCCGATTACACCATCCCCACACTGAAGCATGGTGGTGGCAGGATCATGCGGTGGGGATGTTTTTCATCGGCAGGGACTGGGAAACTGGTCAGAATTGAAGGAATGATGGATGGCGCTAAATACAGGGAAATTCTTGAGGGAAACCTGTTTCGGTCTTCCAGAGATTTGAGACTGGGACGGTGGTTCACCTTCCAGCAGGACAATGACCCTAAGCATACTGCTGAAGCAACACTTGAGTGGTTTAAGTGGAAACATTTAAATGTCTTGGAATGGCCTAGTCAAAGCCCAGAACTCAATCCAATTGAGAATCTGTGGTTTGACTTAAAGATTGCTGTACACCAGCGGAACCCATCCAACTTGAAGGAGCTGGAGCAGTTTTACCTTGAAGAATGGGCAAGAATCCCAGTGGCTAGATGTGCCAAGCTTATAGCGACACACCCCAAGAGACTTGCAGCTGTAATTGCTGCAAAAGGTGGTTCTACAAAGTATTGAGTATTTTTAATTTTTAATTTATTGTTTGTTTCACAAGAAAAAATATTTTGCATCTTCAAAGTGGTAGGCATGTTGTGCAAATCAAATGATACAAACCCCCAAAAAATCAATTTTAAATCCAGGTTGTAAGGCAACAAAATAGGAAAAATGCCAAAGGGGGTGAATACTTTCGCAAGCCACTGTATATTACAGTGAATATTATTTGACATATACCATACATACAGTACCAGTCCAATTGTTTGGACACACATACTCATTCCAGGGTTTTTCTTTATTTTTACTATTTTCTACATAAAATAACACATATGGAATCATGTAGTAACCAAAAAAGTGTTAAACAAATTAAATAGTTTATATTTTATATTCTTTAAAGTAGCCGGCCTTTGCCTTGATGACAGCTTTGCACACTCTTGGCATTCTCTCAACCAGCTTCACCTGGAATGCTTTTCCAACAGTCTTGATGGAGTTCCCACATATGCTGAGCACTTGTTGGCTGCTTTTCCTTCACTCTGCGGTCAAACTCATCCCAAACCATCTCAATTAGTTTGAGGTCAGGGGATTGTGGAGGCCAGGTCATCTGATGCAGCATTCCAACACTCTCCTTCTTGGTCAAATAGCCCTTACACAGCCTGGAGGTGTGTTGGTTCATTGTCCTGTTGAAAAACAAATGATAGTCCCACTAAGCGCAAACGAGATGGGATGGCGTATCGCTGCAGAATGCTGTGGTAGGCATGCTGGTTAAGTGTGCCTTGAATTGTAAATACATCATGACAGTGTTACCAGCAAAGCACCCCCACACCATCACACCTCCTCCTCCATGCTTCACAGTGGGAACCACACATGCGGAGATCATCCGTTCACCTACTCTGTGTCTCACAAAGACACTGCAGTTGGAACAAAAAAATCTCAAATTTGGACTCATTAGACCAAAGGACAGATTTCCACCAGTCTAATGTCCATTGCTCATGTTTCTTGGCACAAGCAAGTCTCTTCTTCTAATTGGTGTCCTTTAGTAGTGGTTTCTATGCAGCAATTCGACCATGAAGGCCTGATTCACGCTGTCTCCTCTGAAGAGTTGATGTTGAGATGTGTCTGTTACTTGAACTCTGTGAAGCATTTATTTGGGCTGCAATCTGAGGTGCAGTTACAGTGAGGGAAAAATGTATTTGATCCCCTGCTGATTTTGTATGTTTGTCCACTGACAAAGACATGATCAGTCTATAATTTTAATGGTAGGTTCATTTTAACAGTGAGAGACAGAATAACAACAACAAAATCCAGAAAAACGCATGTCAAAAATGTTATCAATTGATTTGCATTTTAATGAGGGAAATAAGTATTTGACCTCTCTGCAAAACATGACTTAGTACTTGGTGGCAAAACCCTTGTTGGCAATCACAGAGGTCAGACGTTTCTTGTAGTTGGCCACCAGGTTTGCACACATCTCAGGAGGGATTTTGTCCCACTCCTCTTTGCAGATCTTCTCCAAGTCATTAAGGTTTTGAGGCTGACGTTTGGCAACTCGAACCTTCAGCTCCCTCCACATATTTTCTATGGGATTAAGGTCTGGAGACTGGCTAGGCCACTCCAGGACCTTAATGTGCTTCTTCTTGAGCCACTCCTTTGTTGCCTTGGCCGTGTGTTTTGGGTCATTGTCATGCTGGAATACCCATCCACAACCCATTTTCAATGCCCTGGCTGAGGGAAGGAGGTTCTCACCCAAGATTTGACGGTACATGGCCCCGTCCATTGTCACTTTGATGCAGTGAAGTTGTCCTGTCCCCTTAGCAGAAAAACACCCCCAAAGCATAATGTTTCCACCTCCATGTTTGATGGTGGGAATGGTGTTCTTGGGGTCATAGGCAGCATTCCTCCTCCTCCGAACACGGCGAGTTGAGTTGATGCCAAAGAGCTCGATTTTGGTCTCATCTGACCACAACACTTTCACCCAGTTCTCCTCTGAATCATTCAGATGTTCATTGTCAAACTTCAGACGGGCCTGTATATGTGCTTTCTTGAGCAGGGGGACCTTGCGGGCGATGCAGGATTTCAGTCCTTCATGGCGTAGTGTGTTACCAATTGTTTTCTTGGTGACTATGGTCCCAGCTGCCTTGAGATCATTGACAAGATCCTTCCGTGTAGTTCTGGGCTGATTCCTCACCGCTCTCATGATCATTGCAACTCTACGAGGTGAGATCTTGCATGGAGCCCTAGGCCGAGGGAGATTGACAGTTATTTTGTGTTTCTTCCATTTGCGAATAATCGCACCAACTGTTGTCACCTTCTCACCAAGCTGCTTGGCGACTGTCTTGTAGCCCATTCCAGCCTTGTGTAGGTCTACAATCTTGTCCCTGACATCCTTGGAGAGCTCTTTGGTCTTGGCCATGGTGGAGAGTTTGGAATCTGATTGATTGATTGCTTCTGTGGACAGGTGTCTTTTATACAGGTAACAAGCTGAGATTAGGAGCACTCCCTTTAAGCGTGTGCTCCTAATCTCAGCTCGTTACCTGTATAAAAGACACCTGGGAGCCAGAAATCTTTCTGATTGAGAGGGGTTCAAATACTTATTTCCCTCATTAAAATGCAAATCAATTTCTAACATTTTTGTCATGCGTTTTTCTGCATTTTTTTGTTGTTATTCTGTCTCTCACTGTTCAAATAAATCTACCATTAAAATGATAGACTGATCCTTTCTTTGTCAGTGGGCAAACGTACAAAATCAGCAGGGGATCAAATACTTTTTTCCCTCACTGTAACTCTAATGAACTTATCCTCTGCAGTAGAGGTAACTCTGGGTCTTCTATTCATGTGGTGGTCCTCATAAGAGCCAGTTTCATCATAGCGCTTGACGGTTTTTGCGACTGCACTTTCAAACCTCTTGAAATTTCCCGTATTGACTGACCTTCATTTCTTCAAGTAATGATGGACTGTCGTTTCTCCTTGCTTATTTGAGCTGTTCTTGCTATAATATGGACTTGGTCTTTTACCAAATAGGGCTATCTTCTGTATGCCAACCTACCTTGTTACAACACAACTGATTGGCTCAAACACATTAAGAAGGAAAGAAATTCCACAAATTAACTTTTAACAAGGAACACCTGTTAATTAAAATGCATTCCAGGTGACTACCTCATAAAGCTGGTAAAGGGTGGCTACTTTGTAGAATCTAAAATCTAAAATATATTTTGATTTATTTAACACTTTTTTGGTTACTACATGATTCCATATGTGTTATTTCACAGTTTTGATGTCTTCACTATTATTCTACAATCAAATCAAATCAAATGTTATTTGTCACATACACGTGTTTAGCAGATGTTATAGCTGGTGTAGCGAAATGCTTATGCTTCTAGCTCCGACAGCGCAGTAATATCTAACAAGTAATATCTAACAATTTCCCAACATATACCCAATCCACACAAAACCAGTAAGGAATGGAATTTAAGAAAAATATACATATATGGACAAGCAATGACAGAGTGGCATGGAGTAAGATACAGTTAAATATTATAGAATAGAATGCAGTATATACATATGAGATGAGTAGTGCAAGATATGTAAACATTATTAAAGTGACTAGTGTTCCATTTCTTAACGTGGCCAGTGATTTCAATAGGCAGCAGCAGCCTCTAATGTGCTAGTGATGGCTATTTAACAGTCTGATGGCCTTGAGATAGAAGCTGTTTTTCATTCTCTTGGTCCCAGCTTTGATGCACCTGTACTGACCTCGCCTTCTGGATAATAGCGGGGTAAACATGCAGTGGCTCGGGTGGTTGTTGTCCTTAATGATCTTTTTGGCCTTCCTGTGACATCGGGTGCTGTATGTGTCTTGGAGGTCGGGTAGTTTGTCCCCGGTAATGCGTTCGGCAGACCGCACCACCCTCTGGAGTGCCCTGCGGTTGCGGGCGGTGAAGTTGCCGTACCAGGCGGTGATACAGCCCGACAGGATGCTCTGAATTGTGCATCTGTAAAAGTTTGTGAGTGTTTTAGGTGCCAAGCCTAATTTCTTCAGTCTCCTGAGGTTGAAGAGGCTCTGTTGTGCCTTCTTCACCACACTGACTGCGTGGGTGGACCATTTCAGTTTGTCGGTGATGTGTACGCCAAGGAACTTGAAGCTTTCCACCTTCTCCACTGCGGTCCCGTCGATGTGGATAGGGGGATGCACCCTCTGCTGTTTCGTGAAGTCCATGGGATTGTGGAGGCCAGGTCAATGTAGAAAATAGTAAAAATAAAGAAAAACCCTGGAATGTGTAGGTGTGTCCAAACTTTTGACTGGTACTGTATATTATTACTATTCTTCTTCATATACTATTCTTCAGATAAACCACATACCTTATCCATATTGTCTATACATCCCATCCGATATACACTATATATACAAAGGTATCTGGACACCCCTTCAAATTAGTGTGTTCGGCCACACACTTTTCTGACAGGTGTATAAAATCATGCATACTTTTTTGTCATTTAGCAGACGCTTTTTACAGAGAAATGAGGGTTAAGTGCCTTGCTCTTTGACTGATTTCTTCACCTTTTTGGCTCTGGTATTCAAACCAGCAACCTTTCAGTTACTGGCCCAACGCTCTACCGCTAGGCTACCTGCCGTCCATGCAGTCTCCATAGACAAACATAGGCAGTAGAATGGCCTTACTCTCGGCATGTCCAGCCCATCCATAATCTCAGCCAATCATGGCTAGCCGGAAGGTTCCTGTCTTTTTCCGTGGCTAAATCAACTCGTAATTTAAGGTTCACATGTTCCAGAAGGCATTTCTGCCCAAAAACGTATTTTGATAAAAAAATGTATGTTTACGTTCAAATGCCTCTCCTGTGAGGTAGTGAAACGAGTTACATATGTAACTGCTTTGCTTTAAATAGTAATACTTTTAAAGAGCTTTAGCAAGCCCCACAACTTTACTTGTAAAGTTACCATCTAGTTTGTAATGTACATTTTTCTTCCTGTTTGTGAGAAAATGTTTGTACTCAGGAGCACCATTGGGAATGAGACCCTGGTCTCAATTGGGTTACCCTGAATAAATACAAGTTAATACTAAGATAAATAAAGGATAATAATAAATGGATTATTATTAATGGATGTAAATAATGGATGTCTGAGCTGTGTGCTAGTCGTTTGAACAGACAGCTCGGTGCTTTCAACATTTTCTCACAAAGACAAGTAGTGATGCAGTCAATCAGTCTTCTACTTTGAGCCAGGAGAGATTGACATGCATGTCATTGATGTTATCTCTCTGTGTACATTTAAGGGCCAGCCGTGCGGCTCTGTTCTGGGCCAACTGTAATTTGCCTAGGTCCCTTTTAGTGGCACTTGACCGTATGACTGGACAGTACTCCAGGTGTGACAAAGCTAGAGCCAGTAGGACTTGTTTTCTTGATAGCAATGTCAAGAAAGCAGAGCAGCGCTTTATTACAGACCTCTCCCCATCTTAGCTACCATTGCATCAATATGTTTTGACCATGACAGTTTACAATCCAGGGTTACACCAAGCCACTTAGTCTCCTCAACTTGCTCAATTTCCAAATTACTCATTACAATATTTAGTTGAGGTTTAGGGTTTAGTGAATGAGCTCTTTGTTAAGTGTTGTAATGATTTCACTTGCTGTGGTAGCTTACGTGTATAATGTTGAGTCATCAGCATACATAGACACACTGGCTTTACTCAGTGCCAGTGGCAGGTCATTAGTAAAGATTGAGAAAAGTAAGGGGCCTAGACAGCTGCCCTGGGGAATGCGTGACTACCTGGATTATGTTGGAGAGGCTTCCATTAAAAAGCACCCTCTGTGTTCTTTTAGACAGATAACTCTCAATCCATGATATAGCAGTGGATGTAAAGCCATAACACATTTGTTTTTTCAGCAGCAGACTATGATCGATAATGTCAAAAGCTGCACTGAAATCTAACAAATCAGCCCCCACAATCTTTTTATTATCAACTTCTCTCAGCCAGTCATCAGTCATTTGTGTAAGTGCTGTGCTTGTTGAATTCCTTCCCTACAAGCGTGCTGAAAGTCTGTTGTCAATTTGTTTACTGTAAAATAGCATGGTATCTGGTCAAACACAATTTTTTCAAAAAGTTTACTAAGGGTTGATAACTGGTTGATTGGTCAGCTATTTGGGCCAGTAATGGGGGCTTTACTATTCTTGGGAAGCGGAATGACTGATTCAATGAAGAATGGAGCCGAATTTGGAGCCGAATTTTTTTCTTTTTTTTTTCTTTATAACATTTATTCATGTTTCATGGTATAGAATGTTTTATTTTTTAGTCACATGATTTCTCAATTGCAGTATGTTTGCCAATCGGTTGTGCTGCCAGACTTATTTGAAATACCTTTTGCCTCATCCCTCTCAAACATTCAATTGTTCAATTCCTCATCAATCCGAGGGGATTTAAATATTTTTACAGTCATTTTCTTAATTCTTCAAATAGCCACCCTTTGCCTTGATGACAGCTTTGCACACTCTTGGCATTCTCTCAACCTGCTTTATGAGGTAGTCACCTGGAATGCATTTCAATTAACAGGTGTGCCTTGTTAAAAGTTCATTTGCATTCCAGGTGAAGATGGTTGAGAGAATGCCAGAGTGTTTAACACTTTTTTGGTTACTACATGATTCCATATGTGTTATTTCATAGTTCTGATGTCTTCACTATTATCCTACAATTTATAAAATAGTAAAAAAATAAAGAATAACCCTTGAATGAGTAGGTGTGTCCAGACTTTTGACTGGCACTGTACATGTAGGTAGTGTTAAAGTGACTATGCATAGATAATAAACAGCAGCGTAAAATATGGGGTGGGCTGGGGGACAATGCAAATAGTCCTGTTAAGAAGCCTTTTGGACCTAGACTTGGCACTCCAATATCACCGCGACAACTGTCGATAGACGTAGCTGGTAAATTCACTCTGGCTATCTACTCCAATTTCAGAGTACTCTCGTCTGAGTGTGCCAGAACGCAGAATAACTGACGAATGTGCCGGTGTCAGTAAATGTCGACAAAAAAGCGTAATTAAAATCTTGCCAGCAGCACAGTTACAGTCATCAAAGCTCTGAATAACATAAAAACAGACTAACCAGCTCTGCTAGGGTGAGAAAAATGGTCAGAGTGAGCTGTTCTCTCATGTGTCTGGAAGTAGCTAGCAGGCTAGCCAACGTTAGCCAGTTAGCTTGGGAGCTTGACTTCTGTTGTTAGGTTAGAATGCTCGTATCAACCCTACTCCTCGGCCAGAGCGTCTAGTGTGTGCTCTGAACACTCAGAGAGCGAAACGCTCTGAATTTACGAACGGACAATCTGACAACGCTCTGAGTTTACGAACGCCCAGGGCGCACTCTGGCACTCCAGATTTAATTTACGAATACACCCGTGGTATAAACCAGCCTTTAGTCTTGAAATCTTTGGTTGTTTAGTACATGGCCTCACATGTGAATCCTTAAAGAAATGGGCGGGGCTAAGGCTTAAGAGGGTGTGAACGATGCAGAATGGGTGTAGACAAAGAATAGCTCTCCAGTAGGTTTACCAAAACATTCAATGGCCATTTTCTCAAAAGTGAGGTTACAAGTTTATCAACTTTCAAAGCAGAATTACTTTCCCATTGTTCCTTAACTGTAGTGTATGATATACTATTTTCTAGCTCTGAGTCTCTACTTTTATCCAATGTAAAAAACACAATTTCAAATGTTGCTACATAAAACCGAATCGAGCCGGTCGGTCACATATTCTTTAAATCATCAATATAAGAATCACTACAAAACGTATTGTATGACCTCTTATACGCTATATTAGGCCCAGCATTTGGAACTTTGGTTTTCCCGGATATGGCTATTATATTGTGATCACTACATCCTGTGGATTTGGATACTGCTTTAAAGCAAATTTCTGTAGCATTAGTAAAGATGTGATCAATACATGTTGAGGATTTCATTCCTGTGTTGTTTGTGACTACCCTGGTGGGTTGACTGATAACCTGTACCAGGTTGCAGGCACTGGTTACAGTTTGAAGCTTTTTCTTGTCAACACCACTGGGACGTAAATTTGCAGCAGCACTATGACAACTCAGCGACACAATGGGAGGGATTATCTGAGCTTGGGTCACTGATAAGTCATTGTCTCAACGCGGCCTTGAAATGCGCGGACAGGGACCAGGCACCAAGATGATTTGGATGGACTAGTCATTCCTGTAGAGCATCTTCTGTTTCCAAAAGCTGTCAAAGTTATCTATAAAAGTTATGCCAACGGAGCTACAGTAGTCTTTTGTGCAATGCCAGTAGCCTGCTGAATCTCTGGTCTTTCAGAGCTAGATTCAGTTCTTTTAAAATCCAGTTTCAGCAGTTCTGAGCTAGCCCTCCTAATGACGTTTGACTCCACATGGACTATGTCCTGTACTTGTGCTCCAGGATAGCACAGGGTTTTTACCCCGGGAACAGAGATGTTTCTCCCCATAGAGCTGCCAATGATGACAGCTGGTGAAATGGCCGAGGAGGTCCGGATGAATTTTTCACCTTGAGTAGTTTAGGAGACACCTCGAGGACCGATGGGAGGTGGGGATAATGGAACCGAGCCAGCCGTAGAATCCATTGTGGCTGACAAAGAGGCCGGAGTCTGAACCCTCGTGGTCCGATGAGGGGGGGAGCTCGGAAGATCTGAACCCGAGGTAGGATACCCCTGGGTTGGAAACAGGGTAGAAGATGATGGCGCGGCAACCTCCAAGGCCAGGGGGGAGAAGCTGTTGAATGTCTGGATTGGGCTTCCCAAAGTCAAAGAAGCCACGTTCACCATTGACTGCGGCCTTCCATTAGGGGCAGCAGGTAGCCTAGCGGTTAAGAGCGTTGACCCAGTAACTGAAAGGTTGTTGGTTCAAATAACCAAGCTGACTAGGTGAAAAATCTGCCAATGTGCCCTTGAGCAAGGCACTTAAACCTAATTGCTCCTCTGGAAGTGTCAGTCCTGTCACATTTTTCACAGGCAGAGGAGACTTCCCCGGTGAGAGGTCCCTGTGAAACACTGGCCAGTCAGTCATAGAGTGGTGACAGGGCATTTATACTCTCACCATATGAGAATGATGTCCAGCCTGAGGTGTGGAGAAGGTAGGTGGCTGTGGTCTCCCCAGCAAATTGTGCAACACTGAGATTTGCTTGCTTAGGGTAGAGAGCTCGGTCCTCCGCAAGTAGGCAGTTGTTGCATTGGAAATCTGGTCGGTTCACAGTGTCCCGGAAAAGAGCATAGTAAACACAACACAGGAAGCGCTCGTCTTTTCTTTTGAATGGGGAGGCCTCCATGAGAAGAGGCAGTCCCAAATTGGAAAATCCAAGCAGCTATTTTCGTTAGCTTGATGTCTAGCAGCTGCGCTAGCAGCTTAGATAGAGCTAGCTAATGTTAGCTGCTCTGTTAAGCTCGATTTTGGGACAAGAAATAGCAGTCCAAGCTAATCGTCTTGCGGAATCCGTACAAACACAAGTGGAGTATTTATAATCTAATTTACATTGGCTACATTTAGTCAAAAACAACAATCCGAATATTAGAGATCAATAAAAGAAAGCCATGTAAATACACACACATTTGTCTTCTGTTCAGCACCAATTGGTAGATTTTAAAATACTTGTGTATTATTTAGGGTTAGGAAAGCATTTATATAAAATAAATATATAAAGCTTTAGGGAGCTTTTACGCACTAAATACAATATATGTACAAAAGTATGTGGACACCCCTTCAAATTAGTGGATTTGTCTATTTCAGCCACACCCGTTGCTGACAGGTGTATACAATCGAGCACACAGCCATGCAATCTCCATAGACAAACATTGGCAGTAGAATGGCCTTACTGAAGAGCTCAGTGTGACACCGTCATAGGATGCCACCTTTCCAACAATTCAGTTCGTCAAATTTCTGCCCTGCTAGAGCTGTCCCAGTCAACTGTAAGTGCTGTTAATGTGTATTGTAAACGTCTAGGAGCAACAACGGCTCAGCCGCGAAGTGGTAGGCCACACAAGCTCACAGAACTGGACCGCCAGGTGCTGAAGCGCGTAGCGTGTAAAAATCATCTGTCCTCGGCTGCAACACTCACTACCAAGTTCCAAACTGCCTCTGGAAGCAACGTCAGCACAAGAACTGTTCATCGAGAGTTTCATGAAATGGGTTTCCATGGCCAAGCAGCCGTACACAAGCCTAAGATCACCATGCGTAATGCTAAGCATGATGAATCACGCTTCACCATCTGGCAGTCCGATGGACAAAGCTGGATTTTTGCGGATGCCAGGAGAACGCTACCTGCCCCAATGCATAGTGCCAATTGTAATGGTCTGGGGCTGTTTTTCATGGTTCGGACTAGGCCCCTTAGTTCCAGTGAAGGGAAATCTTAACGCTACAGCATACAATGACATTCTACATGATTCTGTGCTTCCAAATTTGTGGTAACAGTTTGGAGAATGTTCTTTTCTGTTTCAGCATGACAATGCTGAAACACTGTGAGGTCCGAAGTGAGGTCCATACAGAAATGGTTTGTCGAGATTGGTGTGGAAGAACTTGACTGGCCTGCACAGAGCCCTGACCTCAAGCTCATCGAACACCTTTGAGTTGAATTGGAACGCCGACTGCAAGCCAGGCCTAATCGCCCGACATCAGTGCCGACCTCACTAATGCTCTTGTGGCTGAATGGAAGGAAGTCCCGCAGCAATGTTCCAACATCTAGTGGAAAGCCTTCCCAGAAGAGTGGGAGGCTGTTATCACCTCAAAGGGGGGACCAACTCCATAGTAATACCCATGATTTTGGAATTTGATGTTCGACAAGCAGGTGTCCACATACTGTTGGTCATGTAGTGTATGTTGGTGAATCAAAAATACAGTGGTTTGATTCATCCTGAAAGTTGCTATATTCAATTATTCAATCCATAAAATATTGGAAGGTGAGAAAAGTGTATAATAGGGGTTGAACAGTAGTCCTATAAAACTGCCCTAATAATCCTGACTAATCATGGAACTGTGTTGACAACGGACCAGTCGCTGTGAACCGTGTACCAGGCTCCAGGTTTAAACTGCTAGGTATGGTCCATAATGATTCAAATGGGCTACATGTCCCAAATTATTGCACAACCTATGATCCACTATTGAGCTCCTCAGGAACAACCACATGAACATGACAGAGGAAATAAAGGTAAACTAGAGATGCAATGGAATAATGCAAAATGTAAGGAAACACACTGAAGTCAGTGACAGTTACAAATGTATGTGGGTACAACTGACTGTGGCCACCGATAGTGGCTAATATTTAACACAATACATTTTTGTAAAAATACAGTGCAAAATGTGGGTATACACACTGAACAAAAATATCAACGCAAAATGTAAAGTGTTGGTCCCATGTTTCATGAGCTTAAATAAAAATTCCCTGATATGTTCCGTATGCATAAAAAGCTTATTTCTCTCAAATGATGTGCACAAATTTGTTTACGTCCCTGTTAGTGAGCATTTCTCCCTTGCCAAGATAATCCATCCACCTGACAGGTGTGGCATATCAAGAACCTGATAAAAGAGCATGATCATTACACAGGTGCACCTTGTGCTCGGGACAATAAAAAGCCACTTTAAAATGTGCAGTTTTGTCACACAACACAATGCCACAGATGTGTCAAGTTTTGAGGGAGCATGCAATTGGCATACTGACTGCAGGAATGTCCACTAGAGCTGTTGCCAGAGAATTGAATGTTCATTTCTCTACCATAAGCTGCCTCCAACGTTGTTTTAGAGAATTTGGCAGTTCGTCCAACCGGCCTCACAACCGCAGACCACGTGTAACCACGCCAGCCCAGTACCTCCACATCCGGCTTCTTCACCTGAGGGATCACCTGAGGGGGGATGGGGGTGGGTGCTGAGGAATATTTATGTCTGTAATAATGCCCTTTGGTGGGGAAAAACTAATTCTGATTGGCTGGGCCTGGCTCCCCAGTGGGTGGGCCTGGCCTCCAAGGCCCAACTATGGCTGCACCCCTGCCCAGTCATGTGAAATCCATAGATTAGGGCATTTCTTGATTTATTCATTTCAATTGACTGAATTCCTTATATGAACTGTAACTCAGTAAAATCTTTGAAATTGCTGCTTGTTACGTTTATATTTTTGTTCAGTATAATTTATATATTCTAGAAATCATAAATCAACTCTGTAGGTTTGTCGGTATACTGTCATTTGCGCATGGCTACCGAAGCCTATAACTTGGGTCTCCAAATGTCATCCCAAGTTATCAGGCCAGCATTTCATCAACTTCAATGTGGACACGTGATGTGTTGATACAGTGCCTTCAGAAACTACCCCTTGACTTATTCCACATTTTGTTGTGTTACAGCCTGAATTTAAAACTGCTTGAAAAATTAAATTCTCACCCATCTACACACAATACCCCATAATGACAAAGTGAAAACAATACAGAAATATCTCATTTATATAAGTATTCACACCCCTGAATCAATACTTTGTAGAAGCACCTTTGGCAGCGATTACAGCTGTGATCTTTCTGGGAAAGTCTCTAAGAGCTTTCGACACCTAATTGTGCAACATTTGTCCATTATTCTTTTCAAAATTCTTCAAGCTCTGTAAAATTGGTTGTCGATCATTGCTAGACAACAATTTTCAGGTCTTGCCATAGATTTGTTTGTAGATTTAAGTCAATGCTTTAATTCGGTAAGCAACTCCAGCGTAGATTTGGCCTTGTGTTTAAGGTTATTGTCCTGCTGAAAGGTGAATTAATCTCCCAGTGTCTGGTTTTCCTCTAGGATTTTGCCTGTTCTTAGCTCCATTCCGTTTCTTTATTATCCTGAAAAAGTCCCCAGTCCTTAACAATTACAAGCATATACATAACATGATGCAGCCACCAATATGCTTGATAATATGGAGAGTGGTACTCAGTAATGTGTTGTATTTGATTTGCCCCAAACATAACACTTTGTATTCAGGACAAAAAGTTAATTGCTTTGCTAAATGTTTTGCTGTATTACTTCAGTGCCTTGTTGCAAACAGGATGCATTTTTGGAAATATTTTCATTATGTACAGGCTTCCTTCTTAGTATTGTGGAGTAACTACAATGTTGTTGATCCATCCTCAGTTTTCTCCTATCACAGCCATTAAACTCTGTAACTGTTTTAAAGTCACCATTGGCCTCATGGTGAAATCCCTTAGCGATTTCCTTCCTCTCCGGCAACTGTGTTAGGAAGGACACCTGTATCTTTGTGGTGGCTGGGTGTATACACCATCCAAAGTGTCATTCATAATTTCACCATGCTTAAAGTGATATTCAATGTCTGCTTTAATTTTTACCCATCTACCAACATGTGCCCTTCTTTGTGAGGCATTGGAAAATCTCCATGGTCTTTGTAGTTGAATCTGTGTTTGAAATTCACTGCTCGTATCCCAACTCAGGATAAGTCCCAGATGCAGACACAGGAGGCGGGTAGTTTGAATCTCAGATATTTATTTTGACACAAGGGGCAGGCAAAGGGCAGGTCGAGGGCACATGTTGGTAGATCCAGGTTAGAGTCAGGCAGGTACAGGACGGCAGGCAGGCAGGCTCAGGGTCAGGACAGGCAGAAAGGTAGAACCGGGAAGACTAGAAACAAAAACTTGAGAACAGGAAAAAACTGAAAAACACACTGGTACGACCTGACAAGACAAGACGAACTGGCAACAGACAAACCAAAAACGCAGGTATAAAGATACAAGAGATAATGGGGAAAAATGGGAGACACCTGGTGGGAGGTGGAGACAAGTACAAGACAGGTGAAACAGATCAGGGTGTGACAGCTCGACTGAGGGACCATACAGATAATTGTATGTGTGGGGTACAGCAATGTGGTAGTCACTCAAAAATCATGTTAAACACTATTATTGCACACAGAGTGAGTCCATGCAACTTATTATGTGACTTGTTAAGCACATTTTTACACCTGAACTTGTTTAGGCTTGCCATAACAAAGGGGTTAAATACTTATTGACTCAAGACATTTCAGCTTTTCATTTGTAATTAATTTGTAAACATTTCAAAAAACATATTTCCACTTTGACATTATGGGGTATTGTGTTTAGGCCGGTGACAAAAAATATCAATTTAATCCATTTTAAATTCAGTCTGTAACACAACAAAATGTGGAAGAAGTCAAGGGGTATGAATACTTTCTGAAGGCACTGTATGCTTCAGATTGCTGCCATATGACTGGCTCCACATGTCTCCAGCGATCATAAGGTAAAATAGATCCAAAAGGGCAGCAGGTAGCTTAGTGGTTAAGAGCGTAGTGCCAGTAACCGAAAGGTAGCTGGTTCTAATCCCCGAGCCGACTAGTTGAAAAATCTGTCGATGTGCCCTTGAGCAAGGCACTGAACCCTAATTGCTCCTGTAAGTCGCTCTGGATAAGAGTGTCTGCTAAATGACTGAAATGTAAAGTGGGGAAAAAAAGTATTTAGTCAGCCACCAATTGTGCAAGTTCTCCCACTTAAAAAGATGAGAGAGGCCTGTAATATTCATCATAGGTACACGTCAACTATGACAGACAAAATGAGAAAAAAAAATCCAGAAAATCACATTGTAGGATTTTTAATGAAATTATGGTGGAAAATAAGTATTTGGTCAATAACAAAAGTTTCTCAATACTTTGTTATATACCCTTTGTTGGCAATGACACAGGTCAAACGTTTTCTGTAAGTCTTCACAAGGTTTTCACACACTGTTGCTGGTATTTTGGCCCATTCCTCCATGCAGATCTCCTCTAGAGCAGTGATGTTTTGGGGCTGTCACTGGGCAACACAGACTTTCAACTCCCTCCAAAGATGTTCTATGGGGTTGAGATCTGGAGAATGGCTAGGCCACTCCAGGACCTTGAAATGCTTCTTACGAAGCCACTCCTTCGTTGCCCGGGCGGTGTGTTTGGGATCATTGTCATGCTGAAAGACCCAGCCACATTTCATCTTCAATGCCCTTGCTGATGGAAGGAGGTTTTCACTCAAAATCTCACGATACATGGCCCCATTCATTATTTCCTTTACACAGATCAGTCGTCCTGGTCCCTTTGCAGAAAAACAGCCCCAAAGCATGATGTTTCCACCCCCATGCTTCACAGTAGGTATGGTGTTCTTTGGATGCAACTCAGCATTCTTTGTCCTCCAAACACGACGAGTTGAGTTTTTACCAAAAAGTTCTATTTTGGTTTCATATGACATTCTCCCAATCCTCTTCTGGATCATCCAAATGCACTCTAGCAAACTTCAGACGGGCCTGGACATGTACTGGCTTAAGCAGGGGGACACGTCTGGCACTGCAGGATTTGAGTCCCTGGCGGTGTAGTGTGTTACTGATGGTAGGCTTTGTTACTTTGGTCCCAACTCTCTGCAGGTCATTCACTAGGTCCCCCTGTGTGGTTCTGGGATTTTTGCTCACCGTTCTTGTGATCATTTTGACCCCACGGGGTGAGATCTTGTGTGGAGCCTCAAATCGAGGGAGATTATCAGTGGTCTTGTATGTCTTCCATTTCCTAATAATTGCTCCCACAGTTGATTTCTTCAAACCAAGCTGTTTACCTATTGCAGATTCAGTCTTCCCAGCCTGGTGCAGGTCTACAATTTTGTTTCTGGTGTCCTTTGACAGCTCTTTGGTCTTGGCCATAGTGGAGTTTGGAGTGTGACTGTTTGAGGTTGTGGACAGGTGTCTTTTATACTGATAACAAGTTCAAACAGGTGCCATTAATACAGGTAACGAGTGGAGGACAGAGGAGCCTCTTAAAGAAGAAGTTACAGGTCTGTGAGAGCCAGAAATCTTGCTTGTTTGTAGGTGACCAAATACTTATTTTCCACCATAATTTGCAAATAAATTCATTAAAAATCCTACAATGTGATTTTCTGGAGAAAAAAAATGCAATTTGTCTGTCATAGTTGACGTGTACCTATGATGAAAATTACAGGCCTCTCTCATCTTTTTAAGTGGGAGAACTTTCACAATTGGTGGCTGACTAAATACTTTTTTCCCCCACTGTATTTACAATTCCTTATCGAAACGGCTTACTCATTTACCTAGCTCTTATTTGTAAATTACAGTGCATAGACAATGGTGTTTATTGGCGTACCCGACAATAAAATAGATTGTTCCACTTGGAACTTACATTTTGCTAGACCTTATTTATTGTTTCATCGTGCTTTATGCGATGGAATTATGAGGGAATTAAGTCAAGGTCAGAATACGGTGTATCTGTAGACACACTTAAACCACACCTTCATTTATTTGATCTCCATCCCAAACGAATAGCAGGTGAATAGCATGTTATTCTCTTGCTTTAGAGAAAAAAGTGCATAAAAAGGAAATTACATTCCATTTACGTGCGCTTAACTCGGGTCGGATATCCCCCCTCCCCCAAATGAATTAGCAATTGTGACATTTGTACACAATTGAATCTCCATTTAACAAATAAATCTGCAATTCTGCAGACCTATTTTGACAGAAGCATTATAGCAATAATAGCCTAAATTCAAATCGATCACTGATTTAGGTGTTGCACATATATGTATCATGCATTCCTGCCTGCTTGAACATGTTAGATTTTCAACATATTTCTTTAATCATACCATCTCGATAGCACTGTGAAAAACTTTATAACATCATTCCCAAAGAAATGTGCATGACATTGTGACAACATTTTGGTGTGACCAAATCATGGGTTGGTGCCACCAACTGAACTGAAAAAGTTAGTTGGGAGCCCTGCTATTGTTGTAGAAAATTGTCTTTGTCCTCAGTCAAACACAAAGTACTATAGCCGAGGTGGTCTGCAGAGCATCTAACTTTCCACCACTCAGTTTATATAGTCATTTTACAAAGATTTTAGCTTAATCCCTCCCTCTTTGGTTTCTCCACCACTGTCTCCAGTTTTCACATCTTGACCACTCCGCCCACTTCCTTAATAGCGGTATCTGACTTCTCTCCCTTCTAGTTCTGTGTTTGGAAACAATAGTGGTGGGACCAAGCCCTGTCATGTAAAAATAACAGCCCTGTCATGTAAAAATAACAGAGCCCTTTCCTGGCTCCATTCTGACCCCCTAATTGATTCCCAAACATATCAATCGATACTTAAACATGGCAGGTCCATAATCAATTTCTCAAACATATACCAGCCTCCTCCCTCGGTACCACCCAATCCAAACGCCCCTCATGCTGTGATCAACCATGTTTAGTCTGAACTCTGTTCAACACTGGCTCCGTTCAAGGACTATGCCTGAGGAGAGAGGCAAAGCGCAACAGTCTAGTTTCAGTCACTGATAAGGCAGGACAGCCGTGGATTAGGGAGGAGCGAGGAATTTGACCCAAAGAAAGGTCAGATGAAAAGAGAATAAACAGTCCCATTTCACACACACATATACCAGGCAGGGCAATGACTACACCAGTGAGAGGAACCAATTAAGTTATTGCCTAGCAACAGAGATGTACCCATGTTTAACCCTGTTTAACTTATAGTCTACTGAGTCTGAAGAGATGTAACTATAGTCTACTGAAATCATATCCCCCCTCTGGGACGTCACAGGTCCCACATAATTACAAATGTATATAGTGACTAATATATGAATACAGGGATATTGTCAGGTTTGACGTGTATGCGGAAAACGATGTCAAGCGCAGGACACCGAGCGACTGGCAGACGTACTTTACTAAAAACAGTAATGAAAGTACAAAACAACAAAACCTCCAAACAGGGAGGAACAACACTAGCATACCACAGCACTGCCGACCTAACGGAGAACAATCACACACAACAAACAAATGAGAGACAGGGGTTTTTAAAGGGAATACAATCAACACTAATGGGACACAGGTGTAAACAATACAGACCAATCTAGACAAACACCGAAACATAGATCGGTAGCAACTAGTACTCCGGGGACGACGAACGCCGAAGCCTGCCCGAGCAAGGAGGAGGAGCAGCCTCGGCTGAATCCATGACAGTACCCCCCCCTTGACGCGCGGCTCCAGCCGTGCGCCGACCCCGGCCTCGGGGACGGCCAGGAGGACGCGGAGCAGGGCGAGTCGGATGACTCCGGTGGTAATCCCTCAACATGGAGGGATCTAGGATGTCCTTCCTAGGGACCCAGCACCGTTCCTCCAGACCGTACCCCTCCCACTCCACGAGATACTGCAGGCCCCCCATCCGACGCCTCGAATCCAAGATGGAACGGACTGAGTATGCCGGAGCCCCCTCGATGTCCAATGGGGGCGGAGGAGCCTCTCGTACCTCACTCTCCTGGAGTGGACCAGCTACAACCGGCCTGAGGAAAGACACATGGAACGAGGGGTTAATGCGGTAAATAATGGGCAGTTGTAATCTATAGCATACCTCGTTCAATCTCCTCAGGACCTTAAATGGCCCCACAAACCGCCGACCCAGCTTCCGGCACGGCAGGCGAAGGGGCAGGTTTCGGGTCGAGAGCCAGACCCGATCTCCCGGTGCATACACCGGAGCCTCACTACGGTGGCGATCGGCGCTCGCCTTCTGCCGCCTGATAGCCCGTTGCAGATGGACATGCGCAGCGTTCCATGTTTCTTCCGAGCGCCGAAACCACTCGTCCACCGCAGGGGCTTCGATCTGGCTCTGATGCCAAGGTGCCAGGACCGGCTGATAACCCAGCACACACTGAAAAGGCGTAAGGTTAGTGGAGGAGTGGCGGAGTGAGTTTTGGGCTATCTCCGCCCAGGGGATATATCCCGACCACTCCCCCTGCCGGTCCTTGCAATAGGACCTCAGAAACCTACCCACATCCTGGTTCACTCTCTCCACCTGCCCATTACTCTCGGGGTGAAAACCCGAGGTAAGGCTAATCGAGACCCACAGACGTTCCATAAACACCCTCCAGACTCTAGAGGTGAACTGGGGACCCCGATCAGACACTATATCCTCAGGTACCCCGTAGTGCCGGAAGACGTGTGTAAACAGGGCGTCAGCAGTTTGTAGGGCTGTAGGGAGACCTGGCATAGGAATGAGATTGCAGGCCTTTGAAAACCGATCCACAACGACCAAGATCGTCGTGTTCCCCTGGGAGGGGGGAAGGTCCGTGACAAAATCCACCGATAGGTGAGACCACGGCCGTTGTGGAACGGGTAGGGGTTGTAACTTCCCTCTGGGCAGGTGTCTAGGCGCCTTACACTGGGCGCACACCGAGCAGGAGGAAACATAAACCCTCACGTCCTTAGCTAAAGTGGGCCACCAGTACTTCCCACTAAGGCAGTGCACTGTCCGACCAATACCAGGATGACCAGAGGAGGGTGACATGTGAGCCCAATATATCAATCGATCACGAACCTCGAGCGGCACGTACTTCCAACCCTCTGGACATTGTGGGGGAGTGGGATCGGTACATAACGCCCGCTCGATGTCCGCATCAACCTCCCACACCACCGGTGCCACCAGACAAGACTCCGGAAGTATGGGAGTGGGCTCAATGGACCTCTCCCCTGTGTCATATAGTCGGGACAGGGCGTCTGCCTTAGTGTTCTGTGGCCCTGGTCTATAGGTGAGCTTAAACACAAATCGGGTAAAAAACATAGCCCACCTTGCCTGGCAAGGGTTCAGCCTCCTTGCTGCCCGGATGTACTCCAGGTTACAATGGTCAGTCAAAATGAGAAAAGGGTGGTTAGCCTCCTCAAGCCAATGTCTCCACACCTTCAGGGCTTGAACCATAGCCAACAGCTCCCTGTCCCCCACGTCATAATTGCGCTCTGCCGGACTGAGCTTCTTAGAAAAGAAAGCACAGGGGCAGAGTTTTGGTGGCGTACCCGAACGCTGAGACAGTACAGCACCAATCCCAGCCTCGGACGCATCCACTTCAACTTGGAACGCCAAAGAGGGCTCCGGATGTGCCAGCACTGGAGCCAAGGTAAACAGATCCTTCAGATGTCTAAAAGCCCTGTCCGCCTCAGCCGACCACTGCAGACGCACCGGACCCCCCTTTAGCAGGGAGGTAATGGGAGCTGCTACCTGTCCAAAGCCCCGGATAAACCTCCGGTAGTAATTGGCAAAACCCAAGAACCGCTGCACTTCCTTCACCATGGTGGGAGTCTGCCAATTACGCACGGCTGAAACGCGGTCAATCTCCATCTCCACCCCTGACGCGGACAACCGATGCCCCAGGAAGGAGATGGACTCCTGGAAGAACAGACATTTCTCCGCCTTCACATACAGGTCATGCTCCAACAGTCTACCAAGCACCCGACGCACCAGGGACACATGCTCGGCACGTGTAGCGGAGTATATTAGAATGTCATCAATATACACCACTACACCCTGTCCATGCAAGTCCCGGAAAATCTCGTCCACAAACGACTGGAAGACTGAAGGAGCATTCATTAAACCGTATTGCATGACAAGGTACTCATAGTGACCCGAGGTTGTACTGAATGCTTTCTTCCACTCATCTCCCTCCCTAATGCACACCAGGTTGTGTGCGCTCCTGAGATCCAATTTTGTGAAGAATCGCGCCCCGTGTAATGACTCCGTCATACTAGCAATCAGAGGGAGAGGATAGCTGTATTTGATTGTGATCTGATTGAGACCACGGTAATCAATACACGGGCGTAAACCCCCATCCTTCTTCTTCACAAAAAAGAAACTCGATGACGCAGGGGAAGTGGACGGCCGTATGTATCCCTGTCCCAGAGATTCGGTGACATATGTCTCCATAGCCGCCGTCTCCTCCTAAGACAGAGGATACACATGACTACGAGGAAGCGCTCCGCCTACTTGGAGGTCTATCGCACAACCCCCCTGTCGATGAGGTGGTAATTGAGTCGCCTTCTTTTTACAGAAGGCGAGTACCAAATCGGCATACTCAGGTGGAATGTGCATGGGGAACTTGGTTCGGACTTTCCACCGTCGTTGCCCCTACGGAAACACCTACACACCGCCCGAAACACTGATCAGACCATCCATTGAGAGCCCTCTGTTGCCATGAAATGTTGGGGTCATGAGATATTAACCAGGGAAGTCCCAACACCACGGGAAACGCAGGAGAATCAATCAAATACAAACTAATTATCTCCTCATGGCCCTCCTGCGTTTTGATCTTGAGAGGCGCTGTGACTTCCCTAATCAATCCTGACCCCAAAGGGCGGCTATCTAGGGCATGGATGGGGAAGGGCACATAAACGGGTACAATAGGAATCCCTAACTTATAGGTGAACTGGCGATCTATAAAATTCCCAGCTGCGCCTGAATCTACTAGCGCCTTATGCTGGGAATGAGGAGAAACCTCGGGAAACACAACTTTAATACACATATGCGCAACAGAGAGCTCTGGGTGAGTTGGGTGCCTACTCACCTGGAATGACTCATCAGTGCGCTGCCTACCGTCTCGATTCCTAGGAGACCCTCCCAAGCACCGACCAGCAGTGTGTCCTCTGCGGCCACAGTTGGTGCAGGGGACGGCCTCCCTCCTGGTCTCTCTCCTGGTCTCCCTAGCACCAGCACCTCCGAGCTCCATAGGGGTCGGCTCGGATGTGCTGGGGGATGGAATGGACGGCCCTGAATCCGGACGTCCGCGGGTAGCCAACAGGGTATCCAGGTGAATTGACATGTCCACCAGTTGGTCGAAGCTGAGGTTGGTGTCCCTGCAGGCCAATTCCCGATGCACGTCCTCCCTCAGGCTACATCTGTAGTGGTCGATGAGGGCCCTCTCATTCCATCCCGCGTTGGCGGCCAGCGTCCGGAAGTCCAGCGCGAACTCCTGTGCGCTCCTCCTCCCCTGCCTGAGGTGGAATAGACGCTCACCCGCCGCCTTACCCTCTGGTGGATGATCGAAAACTGCCCTGAAGCGGCGGGTGAACTCCGCATAGTTGACAGTAGCGGCGTCTATTCCCCTGCACTCGGCGTTGGCCCACTCCAGCGCCTTGCCGGACAGGCAGGAGATGAGGGCGGACACGCTCTCGTATCCCGAGGGCACCGGGTGGACGGTTGCCAGGTAGAGTTCAACCTGGAGCAGGAAACCCTGACACCCGGCAGCTGTGCCATCATAAGCCCTCGGGAGCGAGAGCCGAATCCCACTGGACCCCGGAGGTGAAGCGATGGGCAACGCCGATGGTGGTGGTATCGTCGGAGGAGGTGTAGGCAGACCCCCTCTTTCCCATCGCTCCATAGTGCTCACCACCTGTTCCATGGCGGTGCCGAGAGCCTGGATCATGGCCGCTTGTTGTTTGACGCGTTCCTCCATTGATCCAGCTGGCACCGCCGCTCCTGCTGACTCCATGTGTGGTGTGTGATTCTGTCAGGTTTGACGTGTATGCGAAAAACGAAGTCAAGCGCAGGACACCGAGCGACTGGCAGACGTACTTTACTAAACACAGTAATGAAAGTACAAAACAACAAAACCTCCAAACAGGGAGGAACAACACTAGCATACCACAGCACTGCCGACCTAACGGAGAACAATCACACACAACAAACAAATGAGAGACAGGGGGTTTTAAAGGGAATACAATCAACACTAATGGGACACAGGTGTAAACAATACAGACCAATCTAGACAAACACCGAAACATAGATCGGTAGCAGCTAGTACTCCGGGGACGACGAACGCCGAAGCCTGCCCGAGCAAGGAGGAGGAGCAGCCTTGGCTGAATCCGTGACAGATATGTAGTGACTAACATAAGAATAACCATGTTTATGATATAAGGCACAATCCTTGCAGTTAAGGTTATATTTTCAAACATAACTTATTCAAAACGTAACAATATAAATGTTTCTACTCAAAATAAACAATATAAGTGTTTCTACTCAACATATTAACATATAAATGTTAGTATCCTAACACATTAAAATACACAAAAATAATGCAGCTTGTTTTAACCATAATATCTATTTAAGGCAGTTATCTTGCTATTGTATAAGCTTAATGTAATTTTATTTATTTAACTTAATTCTTTCTACAATTATTCTTCAAAATATCATCCATTATGTTTACAAGATATAGTGCTCCCCCTTTTGGACACCTCCCTAACAACTGACGTCTGAATCTAAGCAGAACCTGTTTAGGAGATTAAGAGACATGTCCGTTGATACTCGTAACCGGAAAACCCTTTGTTACATACATATACTACATAGGTACATGTTACCTCACCTACTTTCCATAATTAATGCTTCATCTATCAAAAATGTATGCACTCACTAACTGTAATTCGCTCTGGATAGGAGCGTCTGCTAAATGACTAAAATGTAAAATAAATGTAATTTGTATTAATTTATGCTCATAACCCCATTTCTGACATCAGTCCAGAGTCATTATCATCACTAAAGTAATTTGGAATATGATATAAATCTGGGAGATTAATATCTCCAACTCCCGATTTCTCCAGCTTTTTGCTTGTCCTTGTAGTCATGACAAGCCCATCCTCCTCCTGCCACTACCCCATACAGACATTCTGGGTTTCCATAAGGGCAGTCCAGTGGTCCTCTTTTGCCGTTGCAGGGCTTCCCGTTAGAATTCATATAAATATGCTGGTTTCCCTGGAACTGGGATTACCTTTGTCAAGTTCATGTCCCATTCGGTTTTGGTCCTTATGGTCGTTCTCCTTACAGTCATTTGTTTCACCGTGGTTTTTATCAACAGGGATTTCAGCAATGGCAACACACAGCAAAATACTATTCCCATTATTACCAGTGATATGCCTATTATCATTGCCATTTTTGTGAACATTGCACCCCATTTTCCAAATGTCAAGTCCAGCCAATCCCAGGCACGTGCGTCCTGCTCAGCATTGTTCTTGACTTCCTGTCTTAATCCTTTAAGCTTGATCATTGCCTCAGAGAATGTTCCTCCTGGGGCAGTATTATTAGGAATAAAGGTGCAGCACTCGCTTCCAAACATAACACAGAATCCGCCTTTTTCTGCTAGGAGCCAATATAGAGCCTGTCTATTCTGCCAGGTCATCCTACTTGTTGCCTGTACTTGTTCTCCCAGCGCTGACGATGCTGAGTCAGTATAATTTATGAACCTCTGCTAATTGTAATATATGTAATTGATCCATTCCAGTTATCCAAAGAAATATTGATTCAAATCCTGATTTGTTCTCTTTCCTAGCTTTAAATTAATTGGGAATTCCTCTAGGTTGGCCTATAGCATCTATCTTTACGTTTGGATCAGCTTCATATGCCCTTTTTGATCTTTTTAATTTAGTATCTTGTATATCAACATTTAAGGCCTTCCAGTCAACTATTAAAACTATTTGTATTAGCTATCTGTATCTAGGTGCCATGTAGTTTCACATTCTCCCTTGAATTCTCCCAAATTATATAACCCAATTGTTTTGTTGTAACACTCATATTTCTGCTCATAGTCTATTTGATATTTCTCTGTTGCTTCCATTTTCCTGGTTTCTATTCTAACATCTAATTGCTTACACTTCTCTCCTAATCCTGGTTGATTATAAAATTGTTTATATTTAGGATTTCCTAAGTTGTGGTTAAATGTAGCACAGTCCTGGTAACTGTAGGGATTTGATACTACTGTTAATTGTTTTAAGGGAGATGAAGTGCATATTAGACAGTTTTCTTTCTTTAATTTGTATGTAGTATATTGTGCCCATCTATACACATCTTTTTTTAACGCCTCTTTCCATTCCATTCCTTCTGCTGGGGCTCTAACATGTAAGGGGTTCAGTGTACTTTCCCAAGGAATACATTGGGGAGAACAAGTATTTGATACACTGCCGATTTTGCAGGTTTTCCTACTTACAAAGCATGTAGAGGTCTGTCATTTTTATCAGAGGAACACTTCAACTATGAGAGACGGAATCTAAAACAAAAATCCAGAAAATCACATTGTATGATTTTTAAGTGATTCATTTGCATTTTATTGCATGACATAAGTATTTGATCACCTACCAACCAGTAAGAATTCCGGCTCTCACATACATGTCAGTTTTTCTTTAAGAAGCCCTCCTGTTCTCCACTCATTACCTGTATTAACTGCACCTGTTTGAACTCGTTACCTGTATAAAAGACACCTGTCCACACACTCAATCAAACAGACTCCAAGCTCTCCACAATGGCCAAGACCAGAGAGCTGTGTAAGGACATCAGGGACAAAATTGTAGTCCTGCACAAGGCTGGGATGGGCTACAGAACAATAGGCAAGCAATTTGGTGAGAAGGCAACAACTGTTGGCGCAATTATTAGAAAATTGAAGTTCAAGATGACGGTCAATCACCCTCGGTCTGGGGCTCCATGCAAGATCTCACCTCGTGGGGCATCAATGATCATGAGGAAGGTGAGGGATCAGCCCAGAACTACACGGCAGGACCTGGTCAATGACTTGAAGAGAGCTGGGACCACAGTCTCAAAGAAAACCATTAGTAACACACTACGCCGTCATGGATTAAAATCCTGCAGCGCACGCAAGGTCCCCCTGCTCAAGCCAGCGCATTTCCAGGCCCGTCTGAAGTTTGCCAATGACCATCTGGATGATCCAGAGGAGGAATGGGAGAAGGTCATGTGGTCTGATGAGACAAAAATAGAGTATTTGGTCTAAACTCCACTCGCCATGTTTGGAGGAAGAAGAAGGATGAGTACCACCCCAAGAACACCATCCCAACCGTGAAGCATGGAGGTGGAAACATAATCATGTTTGGAGGACAAAGAATGCTGAGTTGCATCCAAAGAACACCATACCTACTGTGAAGCATGGGGGTGGAAACTTCATGCGTTGGGGCTGTTTTTTTGCAAAGGGACCAGGACAACTGATCCGTGTAAAGGAAAGAATGAATGGGGCCATGTATCGTGAGATTTTGAGTGAAAACCTCCTTCCATCAGCAAGGGCATTGAAGATGAAACGTGGCTGGGTCTTTCAGCATGACAATGATCCCAAACACACCGCCCGGGCAACGAAGGAGTGGCTTCGTAAGAAGCATTTCAAGGTCCTGGAGTGGCCTAGCCAGTCTCCAGATCTCAACCCCATAGAAAATCTTTGGAGGGAGTTGAAAGTCCATGTTGCCCAGCGACAGCCCCAAAACATCACTGCTCTAGAGGAGATCTGCATGGAGGAATGGGCCAAAATACCAGCAACAGTGTGTGAAAACCTTGTGAAGACATACAGAAAACGTTTGACCTGTGTCATTGCCAACAAAGTGTATATAACAAAGTATTGAGAAACTTTTGTTATTGACCAAATACTTATTTTCCACCATAATTTGCAAATAAATTCATAAAAAATCCTACAATGTGATTTTCTGGATTTTTTTTCTCATTTTGTCTGTCATAGTTGACGTGTACCTATGATGGAAATTACAGGTCTCTCTCATCTTTTTAAGTGGGAGAACTTGCACAAATGGCGGCTGACTAAATACTTTTTTCCCCCACTGTACATGTCAACTATGACAGACAAAATGAGAATTTCTTTTCCAGAAAATCACATTGTAGGATTTTTTATGAATTTATTTGCAAATTATGGTGGAAAATAAGTATTTGGTCAATAACAAAAGTTTCTCAATACTTTGTTATATACCCTTTGTTGGCAATGACACAGGTCAAACGTTTTCTGTAAGTCTTCACAAGGTTTTCACACACTGTTGCTGGTATTTTGGCCCATTCCTCCATGCATATCTCCTCTAGAGCAGTGATGTTTTGGGGCTGTCGCTGAGCAACACGGACTTTCAACTCCCTCCAAAGATTTTCTATGGGGTTGAGATCTGGAGACTGGCTAGGCCACTCCAGGACCTTGAAATGCTTCTTACGAAGCCACTCCTTCGTTGCCCGGGAGGTGTGTTTGGGATCATTGTCATGCTAAAAGACCCAGCCACGTTTCATCTTCAATGCCCTTGCTGATGGAAGGAGGTTTTCACTCAAAATCTCACGATACATGGCCCCATTCATTCTTTCCTTTACACGGATCAGTTGTCCTGGTCCCTTTGCAGAAAAACAGCCCCAACGCATGAAGTTTCCACCCCCATGCTTCACAGTAGGTATGGTGTTCTTTGGATGCAACTCAGCATTCTTTGTCCTCCAAACATGATGAGTTGAGTTTTTACCAAAAAGTTATATTTTGGTTTCATCTGACCATATGACATTCTCCCAAACTTCAGACGGGCCTGGACATGTACTGGCTTAAGCAGGGGGACACGTCTGGCAATGCAGGATTTGAGTCCCTGGCGGAGTAGTGTGTTACTTATGGTAGGCTTTGTTACTTTGGTCCCAGCTCTCTGCAGGTCATTCACTAGGTCCCCCCTTGTGGTTCTGCGATTTTTGCTCACCGTTCTTGTGATCATTTTGACCCCACGGGGTGAGATCTTGCGTGGAGCCCCAGATCGAGGGAGATTATCAGTGGTCTTGTATGTCTTCCATTTCCTAATAATTGCTCCCACAGTTGATTTCTTCAAACCAAGCTGCTTACCTATTGCAGATTCAGTCTTCCCAGCCTGGTGCAGGTCTACAATTTTGTTTCTGGTGTCCTTTGGCAGCTCTTTGGTCTTGACCATAGTGGAGTTTGGAGTGTGACTGTTTGAGGTTGTGGACAGGTGTCTTTTATACTGATAACAAGTTCAAACAGGTGCCATTAATACAGGTAACGAGTGGAGGACAGAGGAGCCTCTTAAAGAAGTTGTTACAGGTCTGTGAGAGCCAGAAATCTTGCTTGTTTGTAGGGGACCAAATACTTATTTTCCACCATAATTAGCAAATAAATTCATTAAAAATCCTACAATGTGATTTTCTGGATTTTATTTTCTCAATTTGTCTGTCATAGTTGACGTGTACCTATGATGAAAATGACAGTCCTCTCTCATCTTTTTAAGTGGGAGAACTTGCACAATTGGTGGCTGACTAAATACTTTTTTTCCCCACTGTAAGGCAAGTACTGGAAACAAAAGAACACTATGAAAAATCTGGGAAACCAGGCCTGCTATTCATAGCAGACTTCGAAAAGGCATTTGATAAAGTACGACTGGGGTTTATATATAAATGCCTGGAGCATTTCAATTTATAAATTGGGTTAAAATCATGTATAGTAACCCTAGGTGTAAAATAGTAAATAATGGCTATTTGGCAAGAGGAGTGAAACAAGGTTGTCCACTATCGGCATATCTATTTATTAAGGCCATTGAGATGTTAGCTATTAAAATCAGATCCAACAATAATATCAAGTGATTAGAAATTCAGACCTTAAAAACAAAGGTGTCATTGTACACTGATGATTCACGTTTTTTTTTTTTTTTTTTTATCCACAACTTGAAACCCTCCACAGCCTCATAGAAGATCTAGATACATTTTCTAACCTCTCTGGATTACAACCAAATTATGATAAATGTACTATATTACGTATTGGATCATTAAAAAATAAAAAGTTTACATTACCATGTAGTTTACCAATAAAATGGTCTGGTGATGTGGATATACTCAGAATCCATATCCCAAATTAAATAAATGATCTCACTCCAATACATTTTAATAGAAAGTTAGCAAAAATAGATAAGATCTTGCTACCATGAAAGGTAAATACCTGTCTATCTCCCGAGTGGCGCAGTGGTCTGAGGCACTGCATCGCAGTGCTAGCTGTGAAACTAGAGATCCTGGTTCAAATCCAGGCTCTGTCATAGCCGGCCGCAACTGGGAGACCCATGGGGCAGCGCACAATTGGCCCAGGGTAGGGGAGGGAATGGCCAGCAGGGATGTAGCTCAGTTGGTAGAGGTGGGTTCGATTCCAGTATATATAAAAAAATGTATGCACTCACTAACTGTAAGTCGCTCTGGATAAGAGCGTCTGCTGAATGACGTAAATGTGAAATCATCCTGATTAACTCTTTATTTGTTTATGGTCTTGCCTACACTTAGCGAACAGTTTTTTTTTAATTATATGAGAAAATAATATTCAATTTTATTTGGAACGGCAAAAGACAGACAAAATTAAACGGGCCTATTTATATAATGAATATGAATTCGGATTTCAGAAATTATTAAATATTAAAGCATTAGACCTATCACTAAAAGCTTCAGTCATACATTTTACATTTTTGTAAAATTGATTCAAGTGTTTAATGACAGTATAATATTGGTACCATTTCATATAACTGACGACAGACTTTTCTCCTAAAAGTCCACTGAGTGGTGCAGAGACACCATTAAAATGTATGCAGACTCGTTACAACTTCAGCTTTAAGCACAAAGTCAATTTGTCCATCTGTGACCAAGAGAAAATGCTTGTTTCAATTCTATGAAATTACTTAGTATTTTTTTATGTTGAAAGCTCTAAATCCAGCTGAGAATATCACAGTGAGATGAAACCACAACTGTTGGACTCACTATACCCCTCAAACTCAACTCTGAACCTCAAAGCCAGTTCCACTGCTTTTTTGTCATTGTTCCCCTCTAATCAGGGACTGATTTAGACCTGGGACACCAGGTGTGTGCAATTCATTATCAGGTAGAACAGAAAACCAGAAGGCTCCGGACCTGGTAGAGTAAAGCCAATTAATGATTGATCCGAATTGTGGTCCGGAGGGTGTGACGCAATTGCGGAGCCTCCGGAGTCTTGCGGAGTCCAAATCGAGCTCCATATTGCATCACTGTGTGCCTCCCAAATCTTAGAACAATGTGGAGGGCTCATTATAGCTCTGTAAAGCTCCGCATTGACATGATTGGTTGACAGTAGGTGGGGGCGGGAGGTCCTGTGTCAACAGAAACTCACTTCCTTCACAACTTCCTTCACAACAGCTCTGCTTCGTGAAGAAGTATGAATGCTCAAACCTCTGCGGAGGCCGCATCGTAGTAAATGCTGTACGTCCACTGCAGACATCAGATGGACCATGCAGAACCTTTAAGAGTTGAATACCCTTGCACTGGACCAGGGTTGTCAAACTCATTCCATGGAGGGCCTAGTGTCTGCAGGTTTTTCCTTTAATTAAGCCATTAAGGTGTGGAGAGTTCCTTATTAATTAGGGTCCTTAATTCATCAATCAAGTACAAGGGAGGAGCAAAACCCACAGCCACTCGGCCCTCTGTGGAATGAGTTTGACACCTGTGCGCTAGACCGTCCCCTTTCATATGCGGTCTCCCAGGCTGGGCTCCGTCACTCAGAGGGAGAGCAAATCGATTATTTATCTGGATAGGCCAGAAAGAGTGACACGTTACTCCCTATGCAAATGTGGAGTCTGAAACCTGACACTTCAAGTCAGCTCTGCTGAGAGAGTAGTAGCGGAGAGCAGACAGATGGGGCTTTCTGGCACTGGACCCTACGACGTTCACAGAGTGCTTTGTACACCAAAATGTCAGTTGGAACCTGTCCAGAACAGCTCAAAGTCCCCTAAATAGGTGACTTAATATTTTAGAGGTTAAAAGCCACAACACCTATAACCCACAATTGGATTCAATCCCAGCCTTAGTTTCAAAGAGACAACCCCATAACTCGTCATCAACAGAGTAGAGGACAGACATAATATATGAATTCAGACCCAATAAAAAGACAATAGTCCCCTCAATATGTATTTGTACTGGGAAGCTAAACATGTTAATTTGGCTCTATACTCCAGCATATTTGGATTTGAGATCAAATGTTTCACATGAGGCAACAGCACAGAATGTCACCTTTTATTTGAGGGTATTTTCATACTGTTTGTGTTATGTTTTTCCCAATAGGAACAGAATGGTGAATGGAGTTATTGTTTTTCTAAGTGAGTAGATAAGATGTTTCAGAACACTTCAGAATTAATCCTGATAATGCCATGATTAAGAAAAATCATGAATGAATAATGATGAGTGAAAAGATTACAGAACATGCTAACCTCTCACCATTAACAAGGGAGGTTAGCATTTTTTTGGGGGTATGATCTTTGTGCCTCTAACTTTCTCACTCATCATTATTCACGATTCATTTATGATGATCTATAATCATGGTAGCATCCACATTAATGTAGAAATGTAAGAACATTCTCATTTACAATAAAAGTGACTCCAAAATGACAATGCATGATTCATCATTCAGTTCATTGGGCAAAACAAAACCCAACACAAACTGCAAATGCATCCAACAAGTTTGTAGTCACAAGCTTTACGTAGTCAACGCCTGCTACAAATGATGGGACCAAATACTACACTTTTGACAACTTTAATACACTGTAAGTGAATGTGTCCAAATACTTATGATGGGGGGACTAGAGTCAGTGGTGCCAGGGAAACAACCTCTCCCTCAGTGACACGATCGTTTACGGACGAGAAGGACCAAGGCGCAGCGTGATAAGCATACATGTTTATTTACACAAATAAGCACACGACAAAACAACAAACGAAACGTGAAGTCCAAGGTAGCATACATACAACATACCTTACACAGAACAAGATCCCACAAACTAACAGGTGTCAAAAGGCTGCCTAAGTATGGTCCCCAATCAGAGACAACGAGCAACAGCTGCCTCTGATTGGGAACCACACAGGCCAACATAGATCTACACATTCTAGATCAACCATAGACAATCAACATAGCACAACACGACACAAATAATACACACCCTGACTCAACAAATACAAGTCCTCAGAGTCAGGGCGTGACAGTACCCCCCCCAAAGGTGCGGACTCCGACCGCGCCACATAAACATAACATGACCACCACTTACTCTCCACCTCCCTGTTGTGCCCCTGGTCTGGTCTGGACCTTGGCGCGCTGCTTCCCCTCTCCTTCCTCCCACGACGTACCAAGCCCTGTCTGAACCCTGGTGTGGGAGACCCAGAACCTGGAGAGGGGCTGACGTCTGGGTCTGGACTGGAACCGCTGACTGGAGCTGGACCCGACGACGGTGGATCGAACTGCTCTGGCTCCGGAGTGGAACCGCTGACCGGAGCTGGATCAGGCACCGGTGGAGCGGACTGCTCTGGCTCCGGAGTGGAGCGGTTGACCGGAGCTGGACTGGATCCCGGTGGAGCGGATTGCTCTGGCTCCGGAGTGGATCCGCTGACCGGAGTTGGACCGGACCCCGGTGGAGCGGATTGCTCTGGCTCCGGAGTGGAGCAGCTGACCGGTGCCGGACTAGGCACCGGTAAAACAGGCACGGGCCGTGCCGGACTGGCGACGCGCACCACTGGCTTTGTGCGGGGAGCAGGAACGAGCCGTGCCCGACTGGACACACGCACCACTGGCTTGGTGCGGGGAGCAGGAATGGGCCAGACCGGGCTGACGACGCGCACCATTGGCTTGGTGCGGGGAGCAGGAACAGGCCGGGCCGGGCTGGCGACGCGCACCATTGGCTTGGTGCGAGGGGCAGGAACAGGCCGGGCCGGGCTGGCGACGCGCACCACTGGTTTGGTGCGAGGGGCAGGAACAGGCTGGGCCGGGCTGGCGACGCGCACCACAGGTTTGGTGCGAGGGGCAGGAACAGGCCGGGCCGGGCTGGCGACGCACACCACTGGTTTGGTGTGAGGGATAGGAACAGGCTGGACCGGGCTGGTGACACGCACCACTGGCTTGGTGCGAGGGACAGGAACAGGCCGGACCGGGCTGGCGACGCACACCACTGGCTTAGTGCGGGGAGCAGGAATGGGCCGGACCGTACTGGGAACATACACCACTGGCTTACTGCGGGGAGCAGGAACGGGTCGGGCAGTACTGGGAACACGCACCACTGGCTTAGTGCGGGGATCAGGAACGGGCCGGACCGTACTGGGAACACACACCACTGGCCTTGTGCGGGAAGCAGGAATGGGTCGGGCCGTACTGGGAACACGCACCACTGGCTTAGCGCGGGGATCAGGAACGGGCCGGACCGGACTGTCGACACGCACCACTTGCTTGGTGCGAGGAGCGGGACTGGGTTCCCTTATAAACCCCCGCTCCTTCTGCTGCCTAACCAGCTCCTCTCGCCGTGCCTCTACACTCTCCTTCTCCCTTATAGCCTCCTGTAGCTCCTCCCTCTGACCAAATAACTCCTGCTCCTTCTGGACCAATAGCCCCCATAACCTGGTGGCCTCCTAACCTGCAGAATCGCCCTGTCGCTGCCTCCTGCTGCCTCGTCGTCCACACCGTGTGCCCCCCCCCCAACATTTTCTTGGGGTTGCCTCTCGGGTCTCCGTTGTCGGCGCTGTTGGCGCCGTTTCTCCTCTCCTACCTGGGCATCCTCATTCATCGCCCTCCGGTAGCGGACGGCCTCTTCCTTCGTAATTCTCCCCCAACCGAGGAGGACATCTACTAACGTAACCTCCTGTTTAATTCCCAGCGTTTGCTCCTGAACACGCTGCTTGGTCCTATTTTGGTGGGATCTTCTGTCACGATCTTTTACGGACGAGAAGGACCAAGGCGCAGCGTGATAAGCATACATGTTTATTTACACAATTAAACACACGACAAAACAACAAACGAAACGTGAAGTCCAAGGTAGCATACAAACAACAGGTGTCAAAAGGCTGCCTAAGTATTGTCCCCAATCAGAGACAACGAGCAACAGCTGCCTCTGATTGGGAACCACACAGGCCAACATAGATCTACACATTCTAGATCAACCATAGACAATCAACATAGCACAACACGACACAGAAAATACACACCCTGACTCAACAAATACAAGTCCTCAGAGTCAGGGCGTGACACTCAGTGGTATCTGAGTGTTGGATCTTGGACCAACAGGCTCCGAGACAGCTTCTACCACCAGGCCATCAGACTGCTAAAAAGCTAAATATGCACAGATCTGCACCTTAGAGACTATTTGCATTATGCACCTCAGAAATGATTTGCACCAACTACACACAAATCCAACCCTTACACACAAACAAGCACTGAGCTCACACACTTACAGTCAATGCTGCTGTTCTAATATATACTATTGATTCCACAACCCACTTTATATTTGTAAATAGTGTAAATACAGTCCATTATTACTATGCATACTACCTCTTCTACTACTTGTTATTTTTTATTTGACTCTTTTCACTGTTATTGTTGATTAATGTACTGCATTATTGAAGAAAAAAAAACATTTCACTGCAACTTTTATACCTGCTGCAAACTGTATATGTGACAAATACATTTGATTTGATTTTGATACAGTCATTTCATTTTGTAAACTGAAAAAAGTTAGTGGCTTGCAAAAGTATTAGCCCCCTTGGCATTTTTCCTATTTTGTTGCCTTACAACCTGGAATTAAAATAGATTTTTGGTGGGTTTGTATCAATTGATTTACACAACATGCCTAACACTTTGAAGATGCAAAATATTTTTTTTTGTGAAACAAACAATAAATAAGACAAAAAAACAGAACTTGAGCTATAACTATTCACCCCCCCAAAGTCAATACTTTGTAGAGCCACCTTTTGCAGCAATTACAGCTGCAAGTCTCTTGGGGTATGTCTCTATAAGCTTGGCACATCTAGCTACTGGGATTTTTGCCCATTCTTCAAGGCAAAACTGCTCCAGCTCCTTCAAGTTGGATGGGTTCCGCTGGTGTATAGCAATCTTTAAGTCATACCACAGATTCTCAATTGGATTGAGGCCTGGGCTTTGACTAGGCCATTCCAAGACATTTAAATGTTTCCCCTTAAACCACTCAAGTTTTGCTTCAGCAGTATGCTTAGGGTCATTGTCCTGCTGGAAGGTGAACCTCCGTCCCAGTCTCAAATTTCTGGAAGACTGAAACAGGTTTCCAGGTTTCATACAAAAGTTATACTTAAATCCGAACTGGTTCTCTAGCAAATTAGTAAGATCGTATCACCCAATGTTCAAGAATGGCCTTTTTCCCTTTATTCAGATTACAACCTCTCACTTTCAGTTATTTGAAAAGGAAATAATCTCCCAAATATCACTATTTCTAAAACAAGCCATAGAAAGTTGGTTGCAATTTCAATGTAATCCTCCAGAAACGACAGAACAAATAATGCAACAAACATTGTGGTTAAACTCAAATATACTAATTGATAAAAAAAACTTTTTTTGATGAAATGTTTAAAAAAGGTATAATCTTCGTAAATTATCTAATCGGTAGGACTGGTGGAGTCATGTCGCACATGCAGCTAACAAAAACATATGGAAATGTCTGCTCTACCCAAAATTACAACCAAATAATTGCAGCATTACCGCAAAAATGGAAGAGGAAAGTGGAAGGGGGAAAAAGTAAGGAACTTGTCTATCGGCCTTGCATTAAAGAACATAATTGGTTAAAGAAAACTGTGATAAATAAAAAAGTATACCAGTTTCATTTAAGGACCAAAAGATTGACAGCCATCCCATATAGATTGCAAAATAGTTGGGAAGAGATTTTTGACGTACCAATTCAATGGCATAGTGTTTATGAACTGATACGGAAAACGACGCCGGATTCAAAACGTAGAATTTTTCAATTTAAATTATTATATAAAATTCTTGCAACCAATAGAATGTTATTTATATGGGGGATACAATCTTCCCAGCTCTGCAGATTTTGCTGCGAAGAGACAGAATCATTAGATCATTTGTTTTGGTACTGTCCATTTATAGCTTGTTTTTGGACACAGGTCCAGGAATGGCTAAAGGATTGCAATATTTACCTGGAGCTAACCCTGCAGATAGCATTACTGGGTGATCTGAAAAGTCATAGTCAATCGATCAATAATATAATAATACTTTTCGCAAAAATGTTTATTTTCAATTTACAATCTGTAGAAACAATGAGAATAGAAAGGTTCAGAACTTTTGTAAAACATGACAGTACAGTTGAAAAATATATGGTAAATAGAAATCCAATATGGATGGTGTTAAGAGATAGATGGGTGGTGTTGAATGGAGTTGAAGGATGGGACTAATAACAACTAACAACACCAAATAACAACAAGATAACTAATAATGTAAGCATACTGTGTCCATAATAAGCATAATAAGAACAGTGGGGAGAACAAGTATTTGATACACTGCCGATTTTGCAGGTTTTCCTATTTACAAAGCATGTAAAGGTCTGTAATTTTTATCATAGGTACACTTCAACTGTGATAGATGCAATCTAAAACAAAAATCCAGAAAATCACATTGTATGATTTTAAGCAGAACTTAATATTTGGTACAGAAACATTTGTTTGCAATTACAGAGATCATATGTTTCCTGTAGGTCTTGACCAGGTTTGCACACACTGCAGCAGGGATTTTGTCCCACTCCTCCATACAGACCTTCTCCAGATCCTTCAGGTTTCGGGTCTGTCGCTGGGCAATACGGATTTTCAGCTCCCTCCAAAGATTTTCTATTGGGTTCAGGTGTGGAGACTGGCTAGGCCACTCCAGGACCTTGAGATGCTTCTTACGGAGCCACTCCTTAGTTGCCCTGGCTGTGTGTTTCGGGTCATTGTCATGCTGGAAGACCCAGCCACGACCCATCTTCAATGCTCTTACTGAGGGAAGGAGGTTGTTGGCCAAGATCTCGCAACACATGGCCCCATCCATCCTCCCCTCAATATGGTGCAGTCGTCCTGTCCCCTTTGCAGAAAAGCATCCCCAAAGAATGATGTTTCCACCTCCATGCTTCACGGTTGGGATGGTGTTCTTGGGGTAGTACTCATCCTTCTTCTTCCTCCAAACACGGCGAGTGGAGTTTAGACCAAAAATCTCTATTTTTGTCTCATCAGACCACATGACCTTCTCCCATTCCTCCTCTGGATCATCCAGATGGTCATTGGCAAACTTCAGACGGGCCTGGACATGCGCTGGCTTGAGCAGGGGGACCTTGCGTGCGCTGAAGGATTTTAATCCATGACGGCGTAGTGTGTTACTAATGGTTTTCATTGAGACTGTGGTCCCAGCTCTCTTCAGGTCATTGACCAGGTCCTGCCGCCGTGTAGTTCTGGGCTGATCCCTCACCTTCCTCATGATCATTGATGCCCCACGAGGTGAGATTATTATTATTTTTTTTTTTTTTTTTTTCACCTTTATTTAACCAGGTAAACCAGTTGAGAACAAGTTCTCATTTACAACTGCGACCTGGCCAAGATAAAGCAAAGCAGTGCGATAAAAACAACAACACAGAGTTACATATGGGGTAAAACAAAACAAAGTCAAAAAAATACAACAGAAATAAATATATATACAGTGTGTGCAGATTTAGCAAGTTATGGAGGTAAGGCAATAAAATAGGCTATAGTGCAAAATAATTACAATTAGTATTAACACTGGAATGATAGATGTGCAAGAGATGATGTGCAAATAGAGATACTGGGGTACAAATGAGCAAAATAAATAACAATATAGGGATGAGGTAGTTGGGCGGGCTAATTTCAGATGGGCTGTGTACAGGTGCAGTGATCGGTAAGGTGCTCTGACAACTGATGCTTAAAGTTAGTGAGGGAGATAAGTGTCTCCAGCTTCAGAGATTTTTGCAATTTGTTCCAGTCATTGGCAGCAGAGAACTGGAAGGAATTGCGGCCAAAGGAGGTGTTGGCTTTGGGGATGACCAGTGAGACATACCCGCTGGAGCGCAGACTACGGGTGGGTGTTGCTATGGTGACCAATGAGCTAAGATAAGGTGGGGATTTGCCTAGCAGTGATTTATAGATGGCCTGGAGCCAGTGGGTTTGGCGACGAATATGTAGTGAGGACCAGCCAACAAGAGCGTACAGGTCACAGTGGTGGGTATTATATGGGGCTTTGGAGACAAAACGGATGGCACTGTGATAGACTACATCCAATTTGCTGAGTAGAGTGTTGGAGGCTATTTTGTAAATGACATCGCCGAAGTCAAGGATCGGTAGGATAGTCAGTTTTAAGAGGGCATGTTTGGCAGCATGAGTGAAGGAGGCTTTGTTGCGAAATAGGAAACCGATTCTAGATTTAACTTTGGATTGGAGATTCTTAATGTGAGTCTGGAAGGAGAGTTTACAGTCTAACCAGACACCTAGATATTTGTAGTTGTCCACATACTCTAGGTCAGACCCGTCGAGTGTAGTGATTCTAGTCGGGTGGGCGGGTGCAAGCAGCGTTCGGTTGAAGAGCATGCATTTAGTTTTACTAGTGTTTAAGAGCAGTTGGAGGCTACTGAAGGAGTGTTGTATGGAATTGAAGCTCGTTTGGAGGTTTGTTAACACAGTGTCCAATGAAGGGCCAGATGTATACAAAATGGTGTCGTCTGCGTAGAGGTGGATCTGAGAGTCACCAGCAGCAAGAGCGACATCATTGATATACACGGAGAAAAGTGTCGGCCCAAGAATTGAACCCTGTGGCACCCCCATAGAGACTGCCATAGGTCCAGACAACAGGCCCTCCGATTTGACACACTGAACTCTATCTGAGAAGTAGTTGGTGAACCAGGCGAGGCAGTCATTTGAGAAACCAAGGCTATTTAGTCTGCCAATAAGAATGCGGTGGTTGACAGAGTCGAAAGCCTTGGCCAGGTCAATGAAAACGGCTGCACAGTACTGTCTATTATCGATCGCGGTTATAATATCGTTTAGGACCTTGAGCGTGGCTGAAGTGCACCCATGACCAGCTCGGAAACCGGATTGCATAGCGGAGAAGGTACGGTGGGATTCGAAATGGTCGGTGATCTGTTTGTTTACTTGGCTTTCAAAAACTTTTGAAAGGCAGGGCAGGATGGATATGGGTCTGTAACAGTTTGGATCTAGAGTGTCACCCCCTTTGAAGAGGGGGATGACCGCGGCAGCTTTCCAATCTCTGGGGATCTCAGACGTTACGAAAGAGAGGTTGAACAGGCTAGTAATAGGGGTTGCGACAATTTCGGCGGCTAGTTTTAGAAAGAAAGGGTCCAGATTGTCTAGCCCAGATGATTTGTAGGCGTCCAGATTTTGCAGCTCTTTTAGAACATCAGCTGTCTGGATTTGTGTGAAGGAGAAGCGGGGGGGGGCATGGGCAAGTTGCAGCGGAGGGTGCAGAGCTGGTGGCCGGGGTAGTGGTAGCCAGGTGGAAAGCATGGCCAGCCGTAGCAAAATGCTTGTTGAAATTCTCGATTATTGTAGATTTATCGGTGGTGATAGTGTTTCCTAGCCTCAGTGCAGTGGGCAGCTGGGAGGAAGTGCTCTTATTTTCCATGGACTTTACAGTGTCCCAAAACTTTTTGGAGTTAGTGCTACAGGATGCAAATTTCTGTTTGAAAAAGTTAGCCTTTGCTTTCCTAACTGCTTGTGTATATTGGTTCCTAACTTCCCTGAAAAGTTGCATATCGCGGGGGCTATTTGATGCTAATGCAGTACGCCACAGGATGTTTTTGTGCTGGTCAAGGGCAGTCAAGTCTGAGGAGAACCAGGGGCTATATCTGTTCTTAGTTCTGTATTTTTTAAATGGGGCATGTCTATTTAAGATTGAGAGGAAATTACTTTTAAAGAACAACCAGGCATCCTCTACTGACGGAATGAGATCTATATCCATCCAGGATACCTGGGCCAGGTCAATTAGGAAGGCCTGCTCGCTGAAGTGTTTTTGGGAGCGTTTGACAGTGATGAGGGGTGGTCGTTTGACCGCGGACCCGTTACGGACGCAGGCAATAAGGCAGTGATCGCTGAGATCCTGGTTGAAGACAGCGGAGGTGTATTTAGAGGGTAAGTTAGTCAGGATGATATCTATGAGGGTACCCATGTTTACGGATTTAGGGTTGTACCTGGTAGGTTCGTTGATAATTTGTGTGAGATTGAGGGCATCTAGTTTAGATTGTAGGATGGCCGGGGTGTTAAGCATATCCCAATTTAGGTCACCAAGCAGTACGAACTCTGAGGATAGATGGGGGGCAATCAATTCACATATGGTGTCCAGGGCACAGCTGGGGGCTGAGGGGGGTCTGTAGCAAGCGGCAACAGTGAGAGATTTTTTTCTGGAAAGGTGGATTTTTAGAAGTAGAAGCTCAAACTGTTTGGGCACAGACCTGGATAGTATGATAGAGCTCTGCAGGCTATCTCTACAGTAGATTGCAACTCCACCCCCTTTGGCAGTTCTATCTAGACGGAAAATGTTATAGTTGGGGATGGAAATTTCAGAATTTTTGGTGGCCTTCCTAAGCCAGGATTCAGACACTGCTAGAACATCAGGGTTGGCGGAGTGTGCTAACGCAGTGAATAACTCAAACTTAGGAAGGAGGCTTCTGATATTTATGTGCAGAAAACCAAGACTTTTACGGTTACAGAAGTCAACAAATGATAGCTCCTGGGGAGTAGGAGTGATACTGGGGGCTGCAGGGCCTGGGTTAGCCTCTACATCACCAGAGGAACAGAGGAGGACTAGAATAAGGATACGACTAAAGGCTTTAAGAACTGGTCTTCTAGTGCGTTGGGTACATAGAATAAAGGGGGCAGTTCTCCGGGCGTTGTAGAAAAGATTCAGGGCATTATGTACAGAAAAGGATATGGAAGGATATGAGTACAGTTCAGGTAACCCTAAGCGTTGGGTAACAATGAAAGAGATAGCGTCATTGGAGGCACCGATTGAGCCGGTCTCGGCGTGTATGGGGGGTGGAGCAAAGGAACTATATGAGGCAGTTTGAGAGGGACTAGGGGTTCTACAGTGAAATTGTATAATAAGAACTAACCCAAACAGCAATAGGCAAGGCATAATTGACATGGGAGAGAGGCATAAAGCAGTCACAGGTGTTATTAGAGAGAGCTAAGACAACAACTGGAAATAGCGATAACGTTTGGGCTAAGACTAAACTAAATAAACAGGACAGGGTACCGTGTAAAGGAACAGTCCAGCAGGCATCAGCTGTGCAGCTGAGTGATCATAAGGTCCAGTGAACAGCAATATGTGAGTCCGAGAGCAGTTCAAATTGGTGCTTCAGCACAGCTAGCAGGGAGCACAGTTGTAGTTTGCGTGTGCTAGCGGGCCGGGGCTGGCAGATGGATCTTCGTGGTCGTCGCAACTGGAAGCCTGATGAAACCTCAGGGCTAACTGGTGCTTGCTATAGGGCAATGGTAAATCAGCCACAACAGGTTGCAGCTAGCTAGCTTCCGGCAGAAAGTCCAATAAGCTCTGGGTCGATAGCACGCTGGGTCGATAGCACGCTGTGCAGACTGGCCGACAAATTGTCCAGGCTAGAGCTAGAGCTGGCTGGTGGATAGTGTAGGCCACGGACAGTGGGGAAGACGCTAACGGTGACTAATAACAGGTAGCCATTTAGTTGCGGCTACACTAGTATCAGCTTACGGTTCTTGATGAAAGTTATAAAGAAATAATAGAATCCTTTCCACGTTGGGTGAGGCGGGTTGCAGGAAAGTATATTTAGTTAAAGAATGAAAAGTAAAAATTGAGAGATATATACAAAATAGACAAAAAAAACAAGAAACAGGATATTTACACAGGACGATGAAATAAAAGCGACCGCACTGCTACGCCATCTTGGAACCATAATGTCTTGCATGGAGCCCCAGACCGAGGGTGATTGACCGTCATCTTGAACTTCTTCCATTTTCTAATAATTGCGCCAACAGTTGTTGCCTTCTCACCAAGCTACTTGCCTATTGTCCTGTAGCCCATCCCAGCCTTGTGCAGGTCTACAATGTTATCCCTGATGTCCTTACACAGCTCTCAGGTCTTGGCCATTGTGGAGAAGTTGGAGTCTGTTTGATTGAGTGTGTGGACAGGTGTCTTTTATACAGGTAACGAGTTCAAACAGGTGCAGTTAATACAGGTAATGAGTGGAGAACAGGAGGGCTTCTTAAAGAAAAAATAACAGGTCTGTGAGAGCCGGAATTCTTACTGGTTGGTAGGTGATCAAATACTTACTGTATGTCATACAATAAAATGCAAATTAATTACTTAAAAATCGTACAATGTGATTTTCGGCCCCGAAACCTGAAGGATCTGGAGAAGGTCTGTATGGAGGAGTGGGACAAAATCCCTACTGCAGTGTGTGTAAACCTGGTCAAGACCTACAGGAAACAAACAAAGATTTCTGTACCAAATATTAAGTTCTGCTTTTTAAATGCAAGATTAAATTCTGTCTCTCACAGTTGAAGTGTACCTATGATAAAAATTGCAGACCTCTACATGCTTTGTAAGTAGGAAGACCTGCAAAATCGGCAGTGTATCAAATACTTGTTCTCCCCATAGGTTATAGGTTGAGAGCTTTTGTGAAAGACCACAGTTAGAAAGATATGGTATGGCATATAGAAGCAAACCGGATGGACATCATGAAAATGATCGGAGAGGTTGAGGGTAGAGGAAGTTCAGGAGTAAAAACAAACAAAATATAATTATTGTAAAATTGTGTCCATAAAATGTATATAGTATAAGCTGTTGTTCACTAGTTTACTCCAATTAGGGAAGGGGTGGTGGGGTTGGAAGATAATAAAGGGAAATATATATTTTAAAGGATGTGTATGTATGTATGTGTATGTATGACCCATGGGGCGGCACACAATTGGCCCAGCATCGTCCAGGATAGGGGAGGGAATGGTCGGCAGGGATGTAGCTCAGTTGGTAGAGCATGGCGTTTGCAACGCCAGGGTTGTGGGTTCGATTCCCATGGGGGGCCAGTATGAAAAAGAAAAAAAGAAAAAAATAATGTATGCACTTACTAACTGTAAGTTGCTCTGGGTAAGAGCGTCTGCTAAATGACTAAAATTAAAATGTATGTATATATATATATATATATTTGCGAGGAAAAACAACAAATGGGGGATTGGAAGTGATGCAGACAATTGCATTGATGGAAGTTACAATATATCTGCAATATTAAAGCAGATCTACCCCCCAAAAAATAAAAAATAAATAAAATAATACATTCCCACTTACAGCACAATATCAAATCAAATCAATTTTTATTTGCCACATGCGCCGAATACAACAGGTGTAGACTTTACCGTGAAATGCTTACTTTCAGCCCTTAACCAACAATGCATTAATTTTTTAATAAACAAAACAACAACAAAAAAGTGTTGAAAAAAAAGAGCAGAAGTAAAATAAAATAACAGTAGGGAGGCTATATACAGGGGGGTACCGGTGCAGAGTCAATGTGCGGGGGCACCGGCTATTTGAGGTAATATGTACATGTGGGTAGTGTTAAAGTGACTATGCATAAATAATTAACAGAGTAGCAGCAGCGTAAAAAGATGGGGGGGGGGCAGTGCAAATAGTCCGGGTAGCCAAGATTAGCTGTTCATGAGTCTTTTGGCTTGGGGGTAGAAGCTGTTGAGAAGCCTTTTGGACCTAGACTTGGCGCTCCAGTACCGCTTGCCGTGCGGTAGCAGAGAGAACAGTCAATGACTAGGTTGGCTGGAGTCTTTGACAATTGTTAGGGCCTTCCTCTGACACCGCCTGGTATAGAGGTCCTGGATGGCAGGAAGCTTGGCCACAGTGATGTACCGGACCGTACGCACTACCCTCTGTAGTGTCTTGCGGTCGGAAGCCGAGCAGTTGCCATTCCAGGCGGTGATGGAACCAGTCATGCCAAATCTTTTCAGTCTCCTGAGGGGGAATAGCCTTTGTCGTGCCCTCTTCAAGACTGTCTTGGTGTGTTTGGACCATGATAGTTCATTGGTGATGTGGACACCAAGGAACTTGAAGCTCTCAACCTGTTCCACTACAGCCCCGTCGATGAGAATGGGGGCGTGCTCAGTCCTCTTTTTTTCCTGTATTCCACAATCATCTCCTTTGTCTTGGTCACGTTGAGGGAGAGGTTGTTATCCTGGCACCACACGGCCAGGTCTCTGACCTCCTCCCTATAGGCTATCTCATCATTGTCTGTGATCAGAACTACCACTGTTGTGTCGTCGGCAAACTTAATGATGGTGTTGGAGTCGTGCCTGGCCATGCAGTCATGGGTGAACAGGGAGTACAAGAGGGGACTGAGCACGCACCCCTGAGGGGCCCCCGTGTTGAGGATAAGCGTGGCAGATGTGTTGTTACCTACCCTTACCACCTGGGGGCGGCCCGTCAGGAAGTCCAGGATCCAGTTGCAGAAGGAGGTGTTTAGTCACAGGATCCTTAGCTTAGTGATGAGCTTTGAGGGCACTATGGTGTTGAACGCTGAGCTGTAGTCAATGAATAGCATTCTCACATAGGTGTTCCTCTTGTCCAGGTGGGAAAGGGCAGTGTGGAGTGCAATAGAGATTGCATCATCTGTGGATCAGTTGGGGCGGTATGCAAATTGGAGTGGGTCTAGGGTTTCTGGGATAATGCTGTTGATGTGAGCCATGACCAGCCTTTCAAAGCACTTCATGGCTACAGACGTCAGTGCTATGGGTCGGTAGTCATTTAGGCAGGTTATCTTAGTGTCCTTGGGCACGGGGACTATGGTGGTCTGCTTGAAACATGTTGGTATTACAGACTCAGTCAGGGACATGTTGAAAATGTCAGTGAAGACACTTGCCAGTTGGTCAGCACATGCTCGGAGTACACATCCTGGTAATCCGTCTGTCCCTGCGGCCTTGACCTGCTTAAAAGTCTTACTCACATCGGCTACGGAGAGCGTGATCACATAGTCAATATAGCCCAGCGAGCACGACTCTCTTTCACCCGCGGACTAAAACATAGCCTTAGTAAAGTCTATCCACAAACCACCAAAACTAGTAACATATTTGCATTAATATTATTAGAAGGCATTTTTTCATTCCAGTCTACCCAAACAATTCAAATTTGAAATTCTCACTTCCCAATTAACTTACTTTCCTTTGTTACCTTCCCTATTCTACATCTCTGTGTCCTTTAACCCAGAAAGTCCTCTACATTCTCTATCATCCTCTATCTCTGTCTTTCCGTCCAACGTTACTTTACCAGGTGATCAATTCTTTAAAAAGATTATAGTCAAAACAAACATAACATCTATTCACAGGGAGGCCACTTTAATTACTATGTTATCTCTAGTTTCGCTGATTGTACTTTCCCAGATAATGCCTTTTGACCCTGCTCTACCAAATAGCTTACTAATATGGTGATGTTTGGCATATGAGTTTCTTCGTCGTTTTACGCCAATAACAGTGCATCTCTTCGTAATAGATTAACTGGAGTTTTTTCTGATACTAATATGGGTATGCAGGTAACCCTCTGGGTCTCCCTCTGCATCTTGTCGCCACCTCTTCAGCTGGTCGTCCAGGTAACCTGCCGGTTTCTCTTTATCCCCCCATGGATCCCCTCTGTGCTTTAGATTCTATTTTGGCTGGATACTCTTCTCTCAGAGTTTGCCATAGCAGTGGCCTGTAATTGTCAAATGTCATTCCATCCAGCACCACACTTCGCACCGCCCGTCTAAGGCCACTCATCAGCATCATGTCCTCCATTTTGGCCACTCCCAACACCCTGGCCAGCAATGCCTTCAAGTCTCCCACCACCAGTAGTTTCCCCGTTGTTTGTTCTTCAAACGTTCTCTAATCCATTTTAATGCTCCTTAATGCATGTTTGGCAGTCCTGTCACCAGGCCTTCCAGGTCCTGAGATCCCCAGGGCACATAGTGAACCCGTGTCCCCTTTACCAAAATGGGGCATTGAGCTTTGCATTTATCTGGCTTTTTTATTGTCTTTCTGTTTCTCAATTTTCTTTTTGATTTGCCTCCCGTAGCTCCTTGCTGTGACTCTTGGTTAGAGTCAGCACCATATCTTAGTCCTTAATTTTCCTCATTACTTGTATCGTCCCACTCACTTTTCCCATCATCACTTTTTTCACTTATCTCATAGTTTTCCAGGTCTTCTCTCATGACCCTCAGTCCCCCATAGTCGTTCATGTCTAAGTGTGGTTCTCTTCCTTTCTTTGGGGTGGAAGCCTGTGGCTTCCTTTTTTCTGCTTTTAACTCTACATTCCCTACTTTATAGTTCTTTATTATGGTATCCATTTCCTCACATACTGCCACATCAACCGTTCCTTCCTTTGGCCATTTTGTTGTCATCTTTCTGGTTCTTTTTCCCCTTTATCAGAGATTTCTCCAATCTCTCTTTATTATTTCTACTGGTGTTCCTGCCATCTCTAGTCCTTGTATTCTTGGCCTTCCTGTTGCTAATCTTATGTTTGGTTCAGTAACTATGTTAGGATGCAAGGTACATTATTTATGTTAGCAATCTCAGCTAAAAGTGTTTATATTCCTCAGTTAATGGTATCATTCTCCCTAATATATCTTCATACTCTGCTTTGTTCCAAAATTGCATTTTTATCCCTTGTGTTTCTTTTAATATTATTTTTATTCTCCTTGTTCCCTTGTTTAACTTCCAATTAAGATAACACAATCGCTTTCTTGTGCTTCGTATTATATTCTTATTTTTCTTTGTTCCCTTATCTTAAATTGATAAAACCACTTTCGCTCTCCTGTGCTTCCGTATTTTCCCAATGGTTTATTCAGCCTCGGTTCACTAGACCACACCCTATTTTCCCATATCAGTATCCACATTATTATTCTCTCAAATATTCCTACGTTTTCATTTTCGTAATCTAAATATCCCGTATCTAAATTCCTATACCTTATTTTCCTGTCTTTCAGTATGTCCACATTATATGTTATTATTTTTATTTTTGCTGTCACTTTGTATTCCACTATTATACATCCCCTTATCCTCTACCTGAATGTGGCTGGTTCTCGTTCTAATCTTCGTCTTGACATTTATTCCCTAACTTTTCCTTTTTATTTATTTATATATTTGTTTACATACTTATATCTGGATGGCTAGTCCATATCTTAAATTCTCCTACCTAGATTTCTGTTATTACTATTTCCTGTTTTAATAACCGTGGTTTGAATGTTTTTCCTCCCGGTCTACGTCCTCTTCTCCTGATTCTCACAAAGGCAGTCAACGAGTCAAATCCACATTTATTGATTTGGAAATATATCTGGCAAGTTTAATCAAACGGATTATGTTTTCCCTTGCGACATAATTAAATTCCTTTACTACATCACCTTAGCTCCGCAATGATAATTAGTTTAATGGAAACCCTAAATTGGCTTTGTACTATGTTATAAGTTACGTCGATAATTTCCAGTCCTTATGGGCAGTTTTTTCCTTTACCTTATCTCTATCAAAGGATCCATAAACGGCACCAACTCAGAAAACTTTGATTTATTGTTTCCCACCCCTGACGTATGTCTATGTTTGGGTGCGCAAGTTAGTATATGAATATTATTCCAATTATTACTTTATCAAATCTCTAGTAATCGATTACACACATAAAAATGAATCATATTTTTATTTATTCACATCAACCAATCCATTCGCGTTTTTAATGATTCTCCATTGCCACAAATCAGCTTATCACAATCTACTCCCAGCAGAACCAAAAACAACAACTTTAGTTACCCGGACACTGCCCGGCCTAACCTCCCGGAAATATAGACTTGCCACTACTTTCTAAAATAGCATCCCGCTCTCAATACCACCCCGTGATATTCTATAATGGGCAGTGATGTACCGAACCCCAAGATAACGTTATATCAAAAGCTTATTATCCAAATCTCAATCATTTTATTATACATATTTATTATCCAAACTTCAGATTAAAACTCATTCCCATATTCACACAACTCTCATATCACACAATGCTATTCCCAAACACACTTAATCAATATTTGTATAACCTGCAGGAATATTTTTCTTCTATAAAGGGGCCCAAATGTGGAATGTCAAATCCATCACATTACAATTTTTACTATCACCAATTTTACCATAATCCTAAATCTCCTTTAAGGTTTCCAAATTTGGGAAACAAGCAGGGATCGGTCCCACCGAGATATAATAGCCTGACCCCACCCTGAATGACTGGCCGAAATACAATGTCTAGACGTCACACAAACACACCGGTACACGCGCCCTGTTCCTCGAACACGATTTATCATACCCCTCCTGGTAATGTGGATTTTCCCATACTCCGCAATTAACATTTACGCACCATTTACTCTTCTCCTCCCAATGCGAGATTGGAAGTGCCCTCTCCACCAGGCTGCACTTAAGCAACGATCCAAAAGAGATGTGTCACCCTCTCCCCACCAGAGAGAAGCTTCAAGCAACCTCAAACACAGCCCCCTTCATGATTCACTTCCTCAACACAGAAACGGCTATATTCACAGGATTTAATTTGTATTTTCTCATCACCCAGACAGATGAGCAGCCCTACTCTCCATAGCGCTTTCTCTATGTATTGTATTGCAGCCCTTGCGGCTATTTCACTTCTGCTCACCTATACAGGATGAGCAGCGCTACTCTAATTATTACATCACCTACTCAGGACGATCAGAACTACCCTACCTAAATGTTCCCTATGTATTCAGTTCTCTGGTTCTTACACCAAGGCGGAATCCACTGTCCTATATATTCTGCCTGTTCAGACCTTCAATACGGTAATTAGAACGGTAGCCACAGAAGTTATTCTGCCCATTCAATCCCCTAATACCGTATTAAAGTGGTAGCCACAGAAATATCTATTCTGCCTGTTCAGTCCTCCAATACTGCATTAAAGTGGTAGCAACATAATAGCTTATATACAAATACAATGCCTACCCGTACAGTCCACCATTGATACACTTCCTCTAATACAATAGCGCAGTAGCCATAGGACGTAACTTATATACAGCAATCAATAAACAATAACATTACATGCATGCTTATTTCTCATTCCAACAAAAACTCTGTACTTTTCCTAAATGTAGCCGTTAATACTGGAGAGACCCGTGGTACCTGACATTCCAGAATCAGCCGAGCGGACCACACATTTTCTATGCTAAAAGTAAGAATGCGGCTTACCTCTGTTGACAGCGGCCACTGTGTTTTGTGTGTGATTCGCTCAGCTTCCTCCAGATGGCGCAGCACCCCATGGTCTCTTTTTCAGTCCCTTCGTGATCGCCAATTATGTTGTAGAAAATTGTCTTCGTCTTCAGTCAAACACAAAGTGCTTTCAGAGTTTTTGTAGAATTAAGATAGACTTTATTACAATCAATATAGCCGAGATGCTCTGCAGAACACCTCGCTATATTGATTGTAATAAAGTCTATCTTAATTCTACAAAAACTCAAAGTACTTTGTGTTTGACTGAAGACAAGGACAATTTTCTACAACACTATACTGTTTTTTATAAGGATAACATGGGTTCATGGTAGGCCCATCACAACATTTAATTTTAAAGAGAAAGCAGGTGTCATGATCCCACGGGAAATAGGTCTATGGGAGTTATTTTATGCTCCGGGGTTGAGAATATATGTATATCTAGAGACCAAAAAGCTGAACAGATAAGCATATTTTTGATTTGGAGGGAAATAGCATTGAAAGAAATTGATTGGGTGCCGCTAGTATAAATATCTATGCAACTTCTATCCAAAGCCACATACAGTCGTGTGTATACATTTTCATACGGCTGGACCCAGGAATCGAACCCATTATCCTGACATTGTAAGGGCCATGCTCTACCAACTGACAGACCCAGGGTCAGGATAAAGTGACTAAGGGGGCAGTTGAATTCACTGAGGGGGCTACATTATGGGGGGGTTTTGCATTGGTATTATATTGAATTACACTTATATAATTACACTATACCATAATAAACATAAAGCTTTTGAACTCTGTAGCCCCTCTGCTGCGCTGTATCAGCACAATGGACAGCAATGCCATTTAGATGGGCAATTACCCTATTACAAACAGCCTATGTAAATGCAGCCGTACACACAGCTGTCTTACCAAAATAATGCAAACTAAATGCTGAAAGTAGTAGCCTAGTTATTCATGCAGTCAAACAAAAATACTGAATATCGGTTTGGCTTAGAATACTTACACAACTGCGAATACGAACGAATGAATGTGAACAGAACAAAACAGCGGTACCAAGTAGTAGGCCTAGTAAACAAAATGTCATACCACCCTGCATCTCACTGCTGGCTTGCCTCTGAAGCTAAGCAAAGTTGGTCCTGGTTGGTTCCTGGATGGGATACCAGATTCTGCTGGAAGTGATGTATGAAGGCCAGTAGGAGGAACTCTTTCCTCTGTTCTAAAAAAATATATCCTAATGCCCCAGGGCGGTGAATTGGGACATCTGTGTAGGGTGCCATCTTTCGGATGGGACGTTAAACGGGTGTCCTGACTCTCTGTGGTCACTAAAGATCCCATGGCATTTATCGTAAGAGTAGAGGTGTTAACCCCGGTGTCCTGGCTAAATTCCCAATCTGGCCCTCATACCATTATGGCCACCTAATCTTCTCCAGCTTCCAATTGGCTCATTCCTCTCCCCTGTAACTATTCCCCAGGTTGCTGTAAATGATAATAAGTTCTCAGTCAACTTACCTGGTAAAATAAGGGATAAATAAAATGCATGACACAATCTATATTGAGGCTAGTTACTTTAACAGTAAACAAAAGGCGAATGGAGATCCAAATAACCAAAACATTGCCTGAAGCCTAATACAGTGAGATGCAGCCATGCACAGCTGTCTTGCCAAACAAATAGGCTCATAGGCCCGCTTCAAACATGGAAAATCATGCCGCTCACTCATGAGTTCAGCAACAGGTTGTGATATGGCCAGTGCTTAATTTGAGCCGGATCCGGCGCCTCTCCATTTTGGACTGTTTTGTTCCGGAACCTATTTGGCCGGATCCAGTACCTCTCCTGGCATTAACAACATTTTAAATGTAAAAATTCTAATAAAAGCGATCAAAGTTCATTTGAGTTGCCTCTTAGTTAATTATCCTGCCCCCACAAAAAGCATAATGTAAAAAAAATAGATTTTCAGCCCGGGCCTAATATTCTAAGAGTTGATTTGGGTTGGCCCGGGTTTATGGTTTGCACAACATTGTAACCCTATGTTTGAAACCAATGCATGGCCTTGGCTGTGTGAGATGCGCGCCAGTATGTCTCACATAACTAGAATGAGATTCACTTTCTAATCTGATAGACATGAGCCTGAAACTCTCCAGCGTTGCACTACATCATTTATTTCCTTATAGAATCATAGCCACACGAATGGTTAAATACATTTTCCAAAGTTATAGAATTACTGCTGTCTGTTCAGAAATAAATGAAATTTTAGCCTAATAACAAGGAATTGCCTACAGTCGGGAGCGTGCGGTAAATCTGAAAAAACAGCATGCAGACAAAACAGGCCTTTCACAATATTTCAAATACAATCGAGGGAAAACACAGGTTGGAAAGCAAATCGCGCCTGCTGAAAAGAGAAGACTCTATGCTGTAGGCTACCAAAATATTTGATCAAATTCCAAATATTGTTTTACAAGAGAGAGAGAGAGATAGGCTTTTTGCACGAGCGCATCGGCCATCACTAGCGAGTGAGCTGTGCATCATTGGGTGAGTCATTGAAACTGGAAATAATTTTTAGGACTATAATTTCTCCTCATATTGTAGCATACAATATGTGTCTCCACACACCTAGGCTATTGATGGATTCAAGACAAAGTCATTTTTATTGATCTCAGATTCTCAGTTTGTCAGTGTCAAAGTAGCCTCCAGTCTCCAGTCATGTAAAATGATGTAGAATTGCATGAAATACGTTTATAAATGGCCAACATTTTCCCGGACCCTAGGCTACTAAAAATGTTCCCCATGTGTGCAACTTCTATAAGTGCCTCTACTCTACTGCTCTATGCCACTAAGCGCAAATGCTGTATTATAAAGGTTATTTTTTATGCGTTCCGGTACCTCAGAACTCCCCAGGTCACCCCACTCTCGCACTCACTTTTTGTTCCGGCACCTCCCATTTGACAAATTAAGCACTGGATATGGCACAATACACTTCTGTGAATCAAATTCGACCCACGTAATCAATCAAACAATGCCAGCCTACCATAAACATGTTTCCAATATGGACAGTTAATTGAAATGCATTCCAGGTGACTACCTCATGAAGTTGGTTGAGAGAATGCCAAGAGTGTGCAAAGCTGTCATCAAGGCAAAGGGTGGCTATTTGAAGAATGTCAAATATAAAATATATTTTGATATGTTTAACACTTTTTTGGTTACTACATGATTCCATATGTGTTATTTCATAGTTCTGATGTCTTCACTATTATTCAACAATGTAAAAAACAGTAAAAATAAATAAAAACCCTTGAATGAGTAGGTGTGTCCAAACGTTTGACTGGTAGTGTAATATCTATCAAAGGGATGTAACCCAAACAAAGACTGAGGTATAACCTCTACACAATACACAGGACGAGACCCGTAAACAACAAGAGCACAATACACGGTACTCACAAGACCAACAGACAAGGACAATGTGGAACAGAGGTGACATATATACACATGCTAATCAGAGGGAATGGGAACCAGGTGTGCGTAATGAGACAAGACAGTCCGGGGTTGGTGGTAATGATCTAGTTCAGTGACACCTAGAAAGCCGGTGACGTAGACCTCCGTAGCTGGTGAAGGGGATGAGCAGCAGTACCGGGGGGATCCGTGACAATAACTCCACCTTGCCTCCTTAGGTAAAGTTACATCCAGATAGCTTGCACCTGACTACAAATAATTTCAGATCTTCACAACTGCATAAAGTTTAGGTGATAGTTTGGGATTAGCACTTTGACCTCACATCTTGTACAGTTTGGCAAGAATTCTCTGGTGGTCTGTGTGCCCCTTAACAACAAAGATATATTTTAACAGAAACGTAAATTAACGATTAGTCTTAATAGACTTTACACAAAGCACAATATGAACTTTAGCTCAAATACAACCTCATTCAAAACAAGCTAAACATGGGTTTTCAAAACACACATTGCACATATTGTTATAAAATATATGCCAAATTGTCCCTTAAACCTGACTCCATATGCACTAGTGAAGCCCATCTGGACATATTATTTTGACAGGTATAAGCATTCTTGGTATAACTCCACCTTGCCTCCTTAGGTAAAGTTACTTCCAGATAGCTTGCACCTGACAAATAATCTCAGATATCCACTAGTGCATATGGAGTAAATTTTCAAACAAAGCTGTTTTTTTATCAGGAATTGACAATGTCTCTTATGACTTCACCTGACAAAGAGCATCATGTAAACTGTAGCTCCTATACCCTATACCACCTAGCAACTAGCTTTTCAGCTTACTGAGTAGGGTTTAGACCACCGTTTGTGAGTGGCCCTTTGAGTGTTCTCATAGATATATTTAGATTTCTCTAAAAATAAAGTAACTTCATCTTTAGAGCTTGGACCTGTGGGGAGGTCCTGAGATCATTGAGGTCCTGAGATCATCAAGTTCCAAGAATACTTTTTGGAACACCTCAAAGGTATATTTCAGTTCTTTGGGGTACCTTAGATTTAAGCCATAGACCCATAAGCAACGTACATGACTATGTAACACTGGGAATACCAGCCAGGACCTCTGCTCCTTCGATGCAGATCCCATGCTCTATATTCTGGTGCAGATCCTTCACAGTGAATACCTTCATCACATGCTGAACGAGGTCCTCTCGGGTCATGGTGTCGTTAGCATCCTGAGTGAAAAAATTGAGAAATAACAGACTAGGCTACTAGATTAAATGTGCAACTTGAGAGGAGAGAGAGGGAAAGAAAGGAAGATACCTAATTTAGAGATAAATAAGGATACAAAAATAAAAACATTTACCTTGTATTCTGTGGTAAGGTCTTCAACCCTCTCGCCGAGGTATATGATCAGGCCACGGATCACACTGTTTCTTCTTTCCTGGATTATGTTGCACTGTAATATGATGTTATACAAATAATTGCATTTAGAGAGAGAGAGAAAAAGAGAGAGAGAGAGAGAGAGAGATGAGAGAGAGAGAGAGAGAGAGAGAGAGAGAGAGAGAGAGAGGAGGAGAAGGGGGAGGAAACATCTTCTAAACAGATAAGGACAAAAGATGATCTGAGAGTCAGAATGCAATTGGGAAACCCCTCCCAAAGCATGTGCAGAGTGAGAATGTTCAGACTAATCTTTAATGCATATTTAATTGTAGATTAGAATATTAGGTCAAGACAACACAACATATTTAAATCAATATACATTTTTTACCTACATTGACTGTTTTCATTCAGCTGTACCTGAGCGGGCTCAAACAGGGCTGGCCATCTTTCTTTGAAGTCCTTCACAGGAAGGGCCTGAACGACATCTTGTCTTCGATATGAGCAGGTCTTTGCCATTTTGGCACTCACAATGTTGTGGTTGTCACGTATTTGTACTTCTCCCAGTAGCTCCACTCACTCCCTCTCCAGGGTCTCATCTGTTTCTCCATCAGGGTGGGGTGGGAGGTAATTTACCTCCACCTTCATAGTTTTTTAAAAGTTATTGGCAATGTGCCTGTCCTCTGGTGATTTTCTCTTGACAGAGTTCACTCCCAGTTCTGGGCAACCAAATCCTCTCAGTTCCGATCTGTAATTGCCCACCTTGTACTTCAGGCTGGTTTGCCATCCGTACAGGCCTGAGAAGCACCCAGGCTCTTTAAGGCATGGGTACTTTTTTACCAAAGCTTCTGCAACTTGCCAAATATGTAGACTTGACGGATAGGCTGTAAACTGGAAGATCCTTTCAGACAGTTTCCCCAGGATGTCTGATTTCACAGACAGATTGTTGAGTGGTGTTCCAGCCTTCACGTGTGCTTCATTAGCTGCCCCAAGAATGAGCTCTGTATCATAAACAAAGCGAGGAACTTCAAACTCAGATAGCCACGGACTGGAGCGGACAATATCTACTTTCTGGAGAGGACAATATCACAGTGTCACGTGATCCAAGGGAGCCCCTCTCATCCGATGTCTCTGTGGAGCTGTTATTGAGTTCTTGTACATTTAAAGTAATAAGAGCTGGGGGGTCAAGGTCAACCACTTTGATGGTGTCTTTATCCTTTAGGTCTTCAGTATCAAGCAAAGAAATGAACTGATCTCCAAATTCATTGTCCATGTACTGTAGAACATATTATTTTTGCACAAATATGCCAAGCTCAGCCAAAGTAGCAGGGATTCCAGAAGGCAATGTTAGCTCACGGATATCAGGGCCCTCCAACAGGACCTGTAGCCTGGTAGACGTTTCTGTTCTGTTGTAGTGAAAGTGATCCTGTCAAGAAAAAATGCATAAAAGTTATCAAATGAGTATGTTGTCAAACATGGGTATCCCATTAAATCGTTATCAAGTGCTGCTTATTAGATCTCATAATAATAAACGTGCAAAACCAAGCATTTCTATTCTATACCCAATACTAAATTCGGCATGAGTTCTACGAGCAATGCATTGTTTTAAACACATGTACCCATGTATAAATACACCACATTTAAAACGTGTATAAAACTAATATTGCAGGTAAATATGGTGCTTCAGGGTTACCATGCGCTTTTGGCCAACAGCGTGTGCTGTTAGTGGGTAGATGTCTGCTAATTCCTTTTGCTCAATGACCTTAAGCTTCTGTGTGGATTCCAGCTCAAACCCCCTAAGGTGCTCATTATACCAAGCATTCTGACACTTTACAATAAAAGCAAGTTCACCATGAACAACGATGATTAGAAGTATTTCAACAAAGTCTGGTAGACCTCCAGTCAACTTTAACATGTTGTGAATATGTGAACAACAAGAAGGTTTCTGCAAGGACAGGTGTAGCTAGATAGCTAGGTGTACAGTGGAGAAAAAAAGTATTTAGTCAGCCACCAATTGTGCAAGTTCTCCCACTTAAAAAGATGAGATAGGCCTGTAATTTTCATCATAGGTACACGTCAACTATGACAGACAAATTGAGAATTTTTTTCTCCAGAAAATCACATTGTAGGATTTTTTATGAATTGATTTGCAAATTATGGTGGAAAATAAGAATTTGGTCACCTACAAACAAGCAAGATTTCTGGCTCTCACAGACCTGTAACTTCTTCTTTAAGAGGCTCCTCTGTCCTCCACTCGTTACCTGTATTAATGGCACCTGTTTGAACTTGTTATCAGTATAAAATACACCTGTCCACAACCTCAAACAGTCACACTCCAAACTCCACTATGGCCAAGACCAAAGAGTTGTCAAAGGACACCAGAAACAAAATTGTAGACTTGCACTAGGCTGGGAAGACTGAATCTGCAATAGGTAAGCAGCTTGGTTTGAAGAAATCACAAGAACGGTGAGCAAAAATCCCAGAACCACACGGGGGGACCTAGTGAATGACCTGCAGAGAGCTGGGACCAAAGTAACAAAGCCTACCATCAGTAACACACTACGCCGCCAGGGACTCAAATCCTGCTCTAGAGGGGATCTGCATGGAGGAATGGGCCAAAATAGCAGCAACAGTGTGTGAAAACCTTGTGAAGACTTACAGAAAACCTTTGACCTCTGTCATTGCCAACAAAGGGTATATAACAAAGTATTGAGAAACTTTTGTTATTGACCAAATACTTATTTTCCACCATATTTTGCAAATAAATTCATTAAAAATCCTACAATGTGATTTTCTGGATTTTTTTCTTCTCATTTTGTCTGTCATAGTTGACGTGTACCTATGATGAAAATTACAGGCCTCTCTCATCTTTTTAAGTGGGAGAACTTGCACAATTGTTGGCTGACTAAATACTTTTTTCCCCCACTGTAGTTAGCTAGCTAGCTACGTATTGTTCGTTCCTGTCTCTGCATGACTAGCTTGCCTAGCAGGCAAACATTACATTTCAGGGGCACCATGTGTTCAGTTCTACTGTAATGTTTGCTGACGATGCATTTTTTGGTAAGCTAGGTAACTAATATGTTACATAGCTATTTCGGTTAATATAAAACATACACAAAAATGACAAATGTTAGAAACAGCGCTGAGCGGTAAATGCACTGCTAACTTACTAGCTAGTAGAATGCCCTCCACTAGCTAACTGTACAGACATCACGGCCGTTAACTAGCTAGATTATCAACGTGCAAAAATATATCGTACTCTGGCAATATAGCTAGCTAAAGGCTTTTCATGCTTGAAGAATGTTATTTAACATTTTCCACAAAATACTTTCGACATTTCATCGAAAAGAGAGAGATCCAAACTACATTCCAAGTTATAATTTGGTCCTTACATGCCGCATGGCCATTCCAGAGAAGAAAGATCAAGACAATATCTGTTGAACTGTTGCAAGCACAATTTGCATTCAGAACTAGATCTAGTTATTCTAGCACGTCAGTCCAAAATAATAATGATAATTTGAATATCATATTTTTAAGTTGTTGGTTGTTACTTAGAAATATTCATTCAAATTTAGCAGCATATTACCTTGGATTTTTATTTGCAAATGGCAGTCTTTTTCAACACATATAAATTAAGTACTATTTTCAAAAATGTAAGTAAAACCAGAAACCTATTATTTTAAGTTAAAATCATTGATTTTCTTTTGCAATATTTACTAAGCCCATTGGTCATTTTGTACAGTGTAATCAATCAATCCATTCTCCCCGAAATCTTCTTGTAAGATCCCGTTCAAATGCCAGTTGGATTTGTTGTTATTTGTTTGGGTACTTTGGCGAAGCCAACTTCTGGTATCCACATGGCAGATTAGATGGTTCGAGCTAGCTAAATAGGCTAATAACACTAACACTTTTTAAAGCTATAGCTAAGAGTGAAGCAGTTTCAAGAAAAAAAAAAAAAAAAAAAAAAAAAAGAGTGAAGCAGTTTCAACAGTAAACTTGACCCCACCATTTTAAATCAAAATCAAATATTACAGCCGGAGGCATATCACATTATTCACTTAGCCTATAACAGAGATGATGAGAGTTTTCCCCACTTTTTACGGAAACCCAAAGGAGTCATATCTAACCACCCAAAGGCTTTCCATAGCACCGCTGCTGCAACCACCATGCTCTACCAACTGACAGACCCGGCGTCAGAATAAAGTGACTAAGGGGGCAGTTGAATTCACTGAGGAGGTTACATGATAAACATAACGGATTTGAAATCTGGTCTCAGAGCATTTTGTATTATTCGGTACATAAATCCGAGACACTCCATTTAGTATGACATGTTACGTTTTGTAATTTGAGAATTTCCATCATCCATTTTCGTATGATATGTTGCGAATTACAATTTGTATGACATGTTGCGAATTTGCAAAAAGTACAATATGTTACGAATTTGCAAAACGTACAATAAGTGTTTGCCTTAACGCTACAATATGTAACAGATTTTTTTGCCGCCAACCAGTCACTCAATCATTTTAACTTTTTTGCTATTTTTATATAGGGACATAAAACTAAAACTGAGGAGGCTAAAGTTTGAATCTTTTGCCCCCTCGTGGCGCAAGCCCACCAACTGAGATACAGAGGACCATGGGATAATTTTACGGGCTCATTACATTTTTGACTACTCTTCTTGACCAAAAAAAGTGTTGAACTAAAATGAAAATCAAAGGGAAATGCAATAGGAGTGGCACATAATGCTATTAACTGTGTCAGTACTGTGTCAATTAAGAAACACCCCACAAACATCACCCCATTGGCCCCATGTGGGTATTCGGTGGGCAAGGTTGGCATGGGCTAGCCCACACCAGCCCAACACAGGCTATCCTACACCAGACCAGCACAGGCTAGCCCACACCAGCCCGAGATGGGCCAGCCCACACCAAGCCCAAAACAGGCTAGCCCACACCAAGCCCACACCAGCCCGATATGGGCTAGCCCACATCAGTCCAACACGGGCCATCCCACACCAAGCCCAACACGGGCCAACCCACAACAAGCCCAACAGGGGCTAGCCCACACCAAGCCCAGCACAGGCTAGCCCACACCAAGCTCAGAACAGGCTAGCCCACACCGGGCCCAGCTAGATGCGGGGGCTCATAACATTTTTTGGGGGCATGGTTTGTACACAGTTATTTTTGTGCAACTGTCGTTCCACTTTAAGTGTTCTGTTGTGATGGCCAACAAACAAACAAAAAACGTAAATAAGTGCTTGTGAGAAACTGAACACGTATATGTATGGTAGTAACAACCTGGTTGTCTACATGGGGCCAATATTCTTTGCCCATATAAGGCCCACATCATGCCAATATGAGCATATTGCTGGGAAAAGATTTCAGGCAAATTGAAGGCTGCCTTTACATATGGGCTGCCCACACTAGGCAACACTGGGCAAATGCCTTGGTGGCCAATGTAGAGCCAATGAACAAAGGCGCATTGGCCCAAATGTTGGCAGCCTAAATAGGGACAATACTTTAGCCCGCATTGCGCCCACATCGTGCCAATGTCACTGACCTACTACCCCTGCTGATGACACATGGTAAGACAGACGCCATGACTGAAAAGGAGGGAGCCTAATCCTCAGTGACTCAATGCAAGCCTTGCTGGAGAAAGGGAGGCCCTTGTCCTGAAGTGATAAGACTAGACCCCTCGTTCAGATTGTTTGATCCTAGTTGCGCAATCATTCCTATTTTAATAACCATCATTTACCATATTTTTCCTTCTCCCTACTAAAATAGATGGAATGTTCTGATGGACTACTGTTACACCACTGCCTCTGGGAATCCAAACGATGAACTTCGCTATGACCTCTTCTTTAGGTAATTCTTATGCATGTTTCTCTGAAGCAATTTCTTTGAGAACAGTGCGGTAGTGTGATTTTTCTATCTGTTTTGTTGTTTTGCCTTTGTTTCTGAACCAGCTGTGACAAAGACCCACAGACAACAGTGTTCGAGAATGGGAAGAGTCAAATGGGCCGTTTTGCCTTTGAAGTGTTCCGCTTTGTCAAGCACAAGAACCAGAAAATGTCTACCGTCTTCCTGCACTGCGTTACCAAGCTGTGTCGAGCCGATGACTGCCCCATGCTCATGCCGGTGAGGTTCTGAGGGTGACCTCTGGTAATATTAGTCCAAAAAGCATTCACACCAAGATGAGAAACAAAGCAACGACTTGGTACCGTTAGTAACATGTTGGCAATTTGAACTCAAAGCAAAACTATTTGGATTAAAGCCACATATCCCTGTCTTGTCTCCACAGATCTGTGGTAGTAGAAAGAAGCGGGATGTCTCAGAGAGGACGGAATCAAACTCTGCATCAGGAAACGCTATCATTACTGCTGGGCCAATAATCACAAGGAGCGGTATGGCTCGCCACTGTCCACCTCCTCCCTCCCCCTCAATCATCCACCCCTGGCACATGCCCTATACTAAAGAGTTGAATGAACAGGAGAGAGTGCAGACCTACCCAATGCAAGATCCAATTCAAATTTACTCTTTGATGTACCGTACCTGTCAAAAGTTTGGACACACCTACTCTTTCAAGGGTTTTTCTTTATTTGTACTATTTTTTACATCATAGAATAATAGTGAAGACATCAAAACTATGAAATAACACATATGAAAAAAAGTGTTAAACAAATCAAAATACATGTTACATTTGAGATTCTTCAAATAGCCACCCTTTGCCTTGATGACAGCTTTACACACTCTTGGCATTCTCTCAACCAGCTTCACCTGGAATACTTTTCCAACAGTCTTGAAGGAGTTCCCACATATGCAGAGCACTTGTTGGCTGCTTTTCCTTCACTCTGCCATCCAACTCATCCCAAACAACTCAATTGGGTTGAGGTCGGAGGATTGTGGAGGCCAGGTCATCTGATGCAGCACTCCATCACTCTCATTCTTAGTCAAAGCCTGGAGGTGTGTTGGGTCCTGTTGAAAAATGAATGATAGTCCCATTAAGCTCAAACCAGATGGGATGCCGTATCGCTGCAGAATGCTGTGGTAGTCATGCTGGTTAAGTAAATAAATCACAGACAGTGTCACCAGCAAAGCACCCCCTCACCATAACACCTCCCCCTCCATGCTTTACGGTGGGAAATACAAATGCGGAGATCGTCCGTTCCCCCAAACCGCAACTCACAAAGACACGGCAGTTGGAACCAAAAATCTCAAATTTGGACTCCAGACCAAAGGACACATTTCCACCGGTCTAATGTCCATTGATCATGTTTCTTGGCCCAAGCAGGTCTCTTATTATTATTGGTGTCCTTTAATAATGGTTTCTTTGCAGCAATTCGACCATGAAGGCTTGATTCAGACAGTCCCCTCTGACCAGTTGATTTTGAGATGTGTCTGTTACTTGAACTCTGAGAAGCATTTATTTGGGCTGCAATTTCTGAGGCTGATAACTCTAATGAACGTATCCTCTTGCAGCAGAGTTAACTCTGGGTCATCGATTCCTGTGGCGGTCCTCATGAGAGCCAGTTTCATCATAGCGCTTGTTGGTTTTTGCGACTGCACTTGAAGAAACTTTTAAAGTTCTTGAAATGTTCCGTATTGACTGACCTTCATGTCTTAAAGTAATGATGGACTGTCGTTTCTCTTTGCTTATTTGAGCTGTTCTTGCCATAATATGGACTTGGTCTTTTTTATTAAATAGGGCTATCTTCTGTATACCCACCCCTTTTTTTTATTCTTTTATTTCACCTTTATTTAACCAGGTAAACCAGTTGAGAACAAGTTCTCAATTACTACTGCGACCTGGTCAAGATAAAGCAAAGCAGTGCGATAAAAACAACAACACAGAGTTACATATGGCGTAAAAAAAACAGAAAGTCAAAAAAATAATACAACAGAAAATATATATACAGTGTGTGCAAATGTAGCAAGTTATAGAGGTAAGGCAATAAATAGGCTATAGTGCAAAATAATTACAATTAGTATTAACACTGGAATGCTAGATGTGCAAGAGATTATGTGCAAATAGAGATACTGTGGTGCAAAAGAGCAAAATAAATAACAATATAGGGATGAGGTAGTTGGGTAGCTAATTTCAGATGGGCTGTGTACAGGTGCAGTGATCGGTAAGGTGCTCTGACAACTGATGCTTAAAGTTAGTGAGGGAGATAAGAGTCTCCAGCTTCAGAGATTTTTGCAATTCGTTCCAGTCATTGGCAGCAGAGAACTGGAAGGAATGGCGGCCAAAGGAGGTGTTGGCTTTGGGGATGACCAGTGAGATATACCTGCTGGAGCGCAGACTACGGGTGGGTGCTGCTATGGTGACCAATGAGCTAAGATAAGGCGGGGATTTGCCTAGCAGTGATTTATAGATGGCCTGGAGCCAGTGGGTTTAACGACGAACATGTAGTGAGGACCAGCCAACAAGAGCGTACAGGTCACAGTGGTGGGTAGTGTATGGGGCTTTGGAGACAAAACGGATGGCACTGTGATAGACTTCATCCAATTTGCTGAGTAGAGTGTTGGAGGCTATTTTGTAAATGACATCGCCGAAGTCAAGGATAGGTAGGATAGTCAGTTTAACGAGGGCATGTTTGGCAGCATGAGTGAAGGAGGCTTTGTTTGCGAAATAGGAAGCAGATTCTAGATTTAACTTTGCATTGGAGATTCTTAATGTGAGTCTGGAAGGAGAGTTTACAGTCTAACCAGACACCTAGGTATTTGTAGTTGTCCAAATACTCTAGGTCAGACCCATCGAGAGTAGTGATTCTAGTCGGGTGGGCGGGTGCCAGCAGCGTTCGATTGAAGAGCATGCATTTAATTTTACTAGTGTTTAAGAGCAGTTGGAGGCTACTGAAGGAGTGTTGTATGGCATTGAAGCTCGTTTGGAGGTTTGTTAACACAGTGTCCAATGAAGGGCCAGATGTATACAAAATGGTGTCGTCTGCGTAGAGGTGGATCTGAGAGTCACCAGCAGCAAGAGCGACATCAATGATATACACGGAGAAAAGAGTCGGCCCAAGATTTGAACCCTGTGGCACCCCCATAGAGACTGCCATAGGTCCAGACAACAGGCCCTCCGATTTGACACATTGAACTCTATCTGAGAAGTAGTTGGTGAATTAGGCGAGGCAGTCATTTGAGAAACCAAGGCTATTTAGTCTGCCAATAAGAATGCGGTGGTTGACAGAGTCGAAAGCCTTGGCCAGGTCGATGAAGACGGCTGCACAGTACTTTCTATTATCGATCGCGGTTATAATATCGTTTAGGACCTTGAGCGTGGCTGAAGTGCACCCATGACCAGCTTGGAAACCGGATTGCATAGCGGAGAAGGTACGGTGGGATTCGAAATGGTCGGTGATCTGTTTGTTAACTTGGCTTTCAAATACTTTCGAAAGGCAGGGCAGGATGGATATAGGTCTGTAACAGTTTGGATCTAGTGTCACCCCCTTTGAAGAGGGGGATGACCGCGGCAGCTTTCCAATCTCTGGGGATCTCAGACGTTATGAAAGAGAGGTTGAACAGGCTAGAAATAGGGGTTGCGACAATTTCGGCGGCTAGTTTTAGAAAGTTTTAACCCTAATCCTAACCCAAATTGTCAAGCCCAGCTGATTTGTAGGGGTCCAGATTTTGCAGCTCTTTCAGGACATCAGCTGTCTGAATTTGTGTGAAGGAGAAGTGGGGGGGGGGGCATGGGCAAGTTGCAGCGGGGGGTGCATAGTTGGTGGCCGGGGTAGTGGTAGCCAGGTGGAAAGCATGGCCAGCCGTAGCAAAATGCTTGTTGAAATTCTCGATTATTGTAGATTTATCGGTGGTGATAGTGTTTCCTAGCCTCAGTGCAGTGGGCAGCTGGGAGGAAGTGCTCTTATTCTCCATGGACTTTACAGTGTCCCAAAACTTTTTGGAGTTAGTGCCACAGGATGCACATTTCTGTTTGAAAAAGTTAGCCTTTGCTTTCCTGACTGCTTGTGTATTTTGGTTCCTAACTTCCCTGAAAAGTTTCATATCGCGGGGGCTATTTGATGCTAATGCAGTACGCCACAGGATGTTTTTGTGCTGGTCAAGGGCAGTCAAGTCTGAGGAGAACCAGGGGCTATATCTGTTCTTAGTTCTGTATTTTTTGAATGGGGCATGTTTATTTAAGATTGAGAGGAAATTACTTTTAAAGAACAATCAGGCATCCTCTAGTGACGGAATGAGATCTATATCCATCCAGGATACCTGGGCCAGGTCAATTAGGAAGGCCTGCTCGCTAAAGTGTTTTAGGGAGCGTTTGACAGTGATGAGGGGTGGTCGTTTGACCGCGGACCCGTTACGGACGCAGGCAATAAGGCAGTGATCGCTGAGATCCTGGTTGAAGACAGCGGAGGTGTATTTAGAGGGTAAGATAGTCAGGATGATATCTATGAGGGTACCCATTTTAACGGATTTAGGGTTGTACCTGGTAGGTTCGTTGATAATTTGTGTGAGATTGAGGGCATCTAGTTTGGATTGTAGGATGGCCGGGGTGTTAAGCATATCCCAATTTAGGTCACCAAGCAGTACGAACTCTGAGGGTAAATGGGGGGCAATCAATTCACATATGGTGTCCAGGGCACAGCTGGGGGCTGAGGGGGGTCTGTAGCAAGTGGCAACAGTGAGAGACTTATTTCTGGAAAGGTGGACTTTTAGAAGTAGAAGCTCAAACTGTTTGGGCACAGACCTGGATAGTATGATAGAGCTCTGCAGGCTATCTCACAGTAGATTGCAACTCCACCCCCTTTGGCAGTTCTATCTAGACGGAAAATGTTATAGTTGGGGATGGAAATTTCAGAATTTTTGGTGGCCTTCCTAAACCAGGATTCAGACACTGCTAGAACATCAGGGTTGGCGGAGTGTGCTAACGCAGTGAATAACTCAAACTTAGGGTGTAGACTTCTGATATTAACATGCAAGAAACCAAGGCTTTTGCGATTACAGAAGTCAGCAAATGATAGCGCCTGGGGAGTAGGAGTGATACTGAGGGTTGCAGGGCCTGGGTTAGCCTCTACATCACCAGAGGAACAGAGGAGGACTAGAATAAGGATAAGGCTTTAAGAACTGGTCTTCTAGTGCGTTGGGTACATAGCATAAAGGGGGCAGATTTCCGGGCGTTGTAGAAAAGATTCAGGGCATTATGTACAGACAAGGATATGGAAGGATATGAGTAAAGTGGAGGTAAACATTTACATTACATTTTAGTCATTTAGCAGACGCTCTTATCCAGAGCGACTTACAGGAGCAATTAGGGTTAAGTGCCTTGCTCAAGGGCATATTTACGTCATTTAGCAGACGCTCTTATCCAGAGCGACTTATACATTGGTGCATTCACCCTATAGCCAGTGGGATAACCACTTTACAATTATTATTATTATTATTATTATTATTATTTTTTTTTTTTTTTGGGGGGGGGGGGTTAGAAGGATTACTTTATCCTATCCCAGGTGTTCCTTAAAGAGGTGGGGTTTCAAATGTCTCCGGAAGGTGGTGAGTGACTCCGCTGTCCTGGCGTCGTGAGGGAGCTTGTTCCACCATTGGGGTGCCAGAGCAGCGAACAGTTTTGACTGGGCTGAGCGGGAACTATGCTTCCGCAGAGGAAGGGGAGCCAGCAGGCCAGAGGTGGATGAACGCAATGCCCTCGTTTGGGTGTAGGGACTGATCAGAGCCTGAAGGTACGGAGGTGCCGTTCCCCTCACTGCTCCATAGGCAAGCACCATGGTCTTGTAACGGATGCGAGCTTCAACTGGAAGCCAGTGGAGTGTGCGGAGGAGGGGGGTGACGTGAGAGAACTTGGGAAGGTTGAACACCAGACGGGTTGCGGCATTCTGGATGAGTTGTAGGGGTTTAATGGCACAGGCAGGGAGCCCAGCCAACAGCGAGTTGCAGTAATCCAGACGGGAGATGACAAGTGCCTGGATTAGGACCTGTGGCGCTTCCTGTGTAAGGCAGGGTCGTACTCTCCGAATGTTGTAGAGCATGAACCTACAGGATCGGGTCACCGCCTTGATGTTAGCGGAGAACGACAGGGTGTTGTCCAGGGTCACGCCAAGGCTCTTCGCACTCTGGGAGGAGGACACAACGGAGTTGTCAACCGTGATGGCGAGATCATGGAACGGGCAGTCCTTCCCCGGGAGGAAGAGCAGCTCCGTCTTGCCAGGGTTCAGCTTGAGGTGGTGATCCGTCATCCATACTGATATGTCGGCCAGACATGCAGAGATGCGATTCGCCACCTGGTTATCAGAAGGGGGAAAGGAGAAGATTAGTTGTGTATCGTCAGCGTAGCAATGATAGGAGAGGCCATGTGAGGATATGACAGAGCCAAGTGACTTGGTGTATAGGGAGAAAAGGAGAGGGCCTAGAACTGAGCCCTGGGGGACACCAGTGGTGAGAGCACGTGGTGCGGAGACAGCTTCTCGCCACGCCACTTGGTAGGAGCGACCGGTCAGGTAGGACGCAATCCAGGAGTGAGCCGCGCCGGAGATGCCCAGCTCGGAGAGGGTGGAGAGGAGGATCTGATGGTTCACAGTATCAAAGGCAGCAGACAGGTCTAGAAGGACAAGAGCAGAGGAGAGAGAGTTAGCTTTAGCAGTGCGGAGAGCCTCCGTGACACAGAGAAGAGCAGTCTCAGTTGAATGACCAGTCCTGAAACCTGACTGGTTTGGATCAAGAAGGTCATTCTGAGAGAGATAGCAAGAGAGTTGGCTAAAGACGGCACACTCAATAGTTTTGGAAAGAAAATAAAGAAGGGATACTGGTCTGTAGTTGTTGACATCAGTGGGATCGAGTGTTGGTTTTTTGAGAAGGGGTGCAACTCTCGCTCTCTTGAAGACGGAAGGGACATGGCCAGCGGTCAAGGATGAGTTGATCAGCGAGGTGAGGTAGGGGAGAAGGTCATCGGAGATGGTCTGGAGAAGAGAGGAGGGGATGGGGTCAAGCGGGCAGGTTGTTGGGCGGCCTGCAGTCACTAGTCGCAAGATTTTATCTGGAGAGAGAGGGGAGAAAGAAGTCAGAGCATAGGGTAGGGCAGTGTGAGCAGGACCAGCAGTGTCATTAGACTTAACAAACGAGGATCGGATGTCGTCAACCTTCTTTTCAAAGTGGTTGACAAAGTCATCCACAGAGAGGGAGGAGGAGGGGGGGGGGGGGGGGATTCAGCAGTGAGGAGAATGTGGCAAAGAGCTTCCTAGGGTTAGAGGCAGATGCTTGGAATTTAGAGTGGTAGAAAGTGGCCTTAGCAGCAGAAACAGATGAAGAAAATGTAGAGAGGAGGGAGTGAAAAGATGCCAGGTCGGCAGGGAGTTTAGTTTTCTTCCATTTCCGCTCAGCTGCCCGGAGCTCTGTTCTGTGAGCTCGCAATGAGTCATCAAGCCACGGAGCTGGAGGGGAGGACCGAGCCGGCCGGGAGGATAGGGGACACAGGGAGTCAAAGGATGCAGAAAGGGAGGAGAGGAGGGTTGAGGAGGCAGAATCAGGAGATTGGAGGGAGAAGGATTGAGCAGAGGGAAGAGATGATAGGATGGAAGAGGAGAGAGTAGTGGGAGAGAGAGAGCGAAGGTTGCAGCGGCGCGTTACCATCTATGTAGGGGCAGAGTGAGTAGTGTTGGAGGAGAGCGAGAGAGAAAAGGATACAAAGTAGTGGTCGGAGACATGGAGGGGAGTTGCAGTGAGATTAGTAGAAGAGCAACATCTAGTAAAGATGAAGTCAAGCGTATTGCCTGCCTTGTGAGTAGGGGGGGACGGTGAGAGGGTGAGGTCAAAAGAGGAGAGGAGTGGAAAGAAGGAGGCAGAGAGAAATGAGTCAAATGTAGACGTAGGGAGGTTGAAATCCCCCAAAACTGTGAAGGGTGAGCCATCCTCAGGAAAGGAACTTATCAAGGCGTCAAGCTCATTGATGAACTCTCCAAGGGAACCTGGAGGGCGATAGATGACAAGGATATTAAGCTTAAATGGGCTAGTGACTGTGACAGCATGGAATTCAAATGAGGAGATAGACAGAAAAATTGAGAATGACCACTTGGGAGAGATGAGGATTCCTGTGCCACCACCCCTCTGACCAGATGCTCTCGGGGTATGCGAGAACACATGGTCAGACGAGGAGAGAGCAGTAGGAGTAGCAGTGTTTTCAGTGGTAATCCATGTTTCCGTCAGCGCCAGGAAGTCGAGGGACTGGAGGGTAGCATAGGCTGGGATGAAGTCAGCCTTGTTGGCGGCAGAACGGCAGTTCCAGAGGCTGCCTGAGACCTGGAACTCCAGGTGTGTGGTGCGTGCAGGGACCACCAGGTTAGAGAGGCAGCAGCCACGCGGTGTGAGGCGTTTGTGTAGCCTGTGCGGACAGGAGAGAACAGGGATAGGCAGAGGCATAGTTGACAGGCTGCAGCAGATGGCTACAATAATGCAGAGGAGATCGGAATGAAATGAACTAAACATCTGGGAAAGGAGAGAGCAGGCCTCCCTCACCAAAAAAAAATATATATATAACTCTCCCAACTTCCACCTCAGAAACTATAATTGTTTCACTGAACCACCCGAATAAAACTCTCCCAACTTCCACTTTAGAAATTAGAATTGTTGTAAACTACAGCAGACTGTTATCAGTAGCATAATTAAGTACAGCAGCTACCAACCACCTAACGTTAATGCCTCGGATAATGAGGTTAGAAAAACAGCTGAATGGTGGCAGCTAGCTGGCTCAATCACAGGTACTCTTAAGCATGAAATAACATTGGAAACAACTAACCACAGTTGCTAAAAGTTACCAGTAGCTACCCGCTAGCTAGCTAGCTAGCTTTGTTGATCCAGGTAGTGGGTAAGCTAGCCTCGTGCTTCGCCGGGGTCCGCCGAATACAATACTTACCTAAAATAATTACCTACAATAACCTACAACTAAACCTAAGCGTTGGGTAACAATGAAAGAGATAGCATCACTGGAGGCACCGATTGAGTCGGTCTCCGCGTGTATGAGGGGTGGGACAAAGGAGCTATCTAAGGCAGGTTTAGCTGGGCTGGGGGATCTACAGTGAAATAGTACAATTAGATATCACCGAAACAGCAATAAGCAAACCATATTGACATGGGAGAGAGGCATAAAGCAATCACAGGTGTAATTTGAGAGAGCTAAGACAACAGCTGGTAATGACGACACAGTTTGGGCTGAGGCTGAACATGAACAGGATGCGGTACCGTAAAAAGGAACAGTCCAGCAGGCATCAGCTGTATAGCTGAGTTATCATAAGGTCCGGTGAACAGCAATAGGATAGTTCGGAGGTAGTTCGGGGGCTGCTAAAGCACTAGCGAGCAAGAGGCCACGGCTAGCGTGTGCTAGCGGGCCGGGGCTAGCAGATGCAATTTTCGTGGTCGACGTCGTAACGGGAAGCCTGTTGTAACCACATCAGACGATTACGTCGGTAGACCAGTCGTGTAGGATCGGCGGGGCTCCGTGTCAACACTAGGTGGTCCTGTCCGGTTGACAGAGAGGTAGATAGCCGGGAGATGGGCTAGCTCAGGATGATTAGCCAAACCACAACGTCCATTTTGTTGCAGCTAGCTGGTAGCGATGAATCCGGAGTTAAAGGTCCAGTGATTCAGTGATTCCGGCAGAGGGTCGATAATGCGTCGATTCTGGGTCAATAATGCGCTGTGCAGACAGTGCAGACTGGCCGAATAATAGTCCAGGCTAGAGCTGGCTGGTGGGTGGTGCAGGCCACGGACAATGGTGAAAAACCGCTAACGGTAGCTAATAGCAAGTAGCTAGTTAGCTGGCTACTCCCGTCCGGTAGACCGAGAGGTAGATGGCCGGGATATGGGCCTGGCTCTAGGCTAGCTCGAGGCTAACTGGTGCTTGCATCGGGGGCAGTGGTGATTAGCCAAACAGCTACATCCATTCGGTTGCGGCTAGCTAGTTGCGATCCGGTGATTAATGTCCAGTGATTAAATTATTCCGGCAGAAAAATCCAATGTTCTGGGTGAAATACCGCTAACTGTGGCTAATAGCAAGTAGCTAGTTAGCTGGCTAGCTAGTTTCAACTGGCGATTCTAGATAAAAGATAAAAGGTAAGTCAATAATAGAATCCATTCCACATTGAGTGAGGCGGGTTGCAGGAAAGTAAGGATGAAAAGGATGAAAAGTCTGATAGGGAAATATGTATGAAAAATACAAAAAAACAGGGTATTTACAGGCTATTTACAGACACACGACAAAAACAGGACTGCACTACTACGCAATCTTGGAAGAACCCCTACCTTGTCACAACACAACTGAATGGCTCAAACGCATTAAGAAGGAAAGAAATTTCACAAATGAACTTTTAAGAATGCACAACTGTTAATTGAAATGCATTTCAGGTGACTACCTCATGAAGCTGGTTTAGAGAATGCCAAGAGTGTGCAAAGCTGTCATTAAGGCAAAGGGTGGCTATTTGAAGAATCTCAAATATAACATATATTTTCATTTGATTACCACTTTCTTGGTTACTACATGATTCCATATGTGTTATTTCATAGTTTTGATGTCTTCACTATTATTCTAGAAGGTAAACATTTTTATAAACATAAATAAAAACCCTTGAATTAGTAGGTGTGTCCAAACTTTTGACTGGTAGTGTATATACCTTCAGAAAGTATCCATACCCCTTGACTTATTCCACATTTTGTTATGTTACAGCTTGAATTCAAGAATTCAACATTATTTTTTTCACCAATCTACACACAATACCCCATAATGACGAAGTGAAAACATGTTTTTAGAAATGATTGCCAATTTATTGAAAATGAAATACAGAAATATCTCATTTACATAAGTAATTGTACCCTTGAATCAATACATGTTAGAATCACCTTTGGCAGTTATGACAGCTGTGAGTCTTTCTGGGTAAGTCACTGAGAGCTTTGCACACCTGGATTGTACAATATTTGCCCATTGTTCTTTACAAAATTCTTCAAGCACCATTTTCAAGTCTTGCCATAGATTTTCAGGCAGATTTAAGTCAAAGTGTAACTTGACCACTCAGGAACATTCACTGTCTTCTTGGTAAGGAACTCCAGTGTAGATTTGGCCTTGTGTCTTAGGTTATTGTCCTGCTAAAAGGTGAATTCATCTCCCAGTGTCTGGTGAAAAGCAGACTGAACCAGGTTTTCCTCTAGAATTCTGCCTGTGCTTAGCTCCATTCCATTTATTTTTAATCCTGAAAAATTCCCCAGTACATAACGATTAAAAGCATACCCATAACATTATGCAGCCACCACTATGCTTTAAAATATGGAGAGTGGTAATCAATGTTGTGCTGCATTGGATTTGCCCCAAAGATAACACTTTGTATTCAGAACAAAAGTTAATTGCTTTGCAACATTTCTTTGCACTATTACTTTGGTACAGGCTTCCTTCTTTTTAACTCTGTCAATTAGGTTAGTATTGTGGAGTAACTACAATTTACATTTTAGTCATTTAGCAGACGCTCTTATCCAGAGCAACTTACAGTTAGTGAATGCATACGTGTTTTTTTTGTGTGTTTTTTATACTGGCCCCCCATGGGAAACGAACACACATCCCTGCCGGCCAAACCCTCCCCTACCTTGGACGATGGTGGACCAATTGTGCGGCGCCCATGGGTCTCCCAGTTGCGGCCGGCTGCGACAGAGCCTGGACTCAAACCAGGATTTCTAGTGGCACAGCTAGCACTGTGATGTAGTGCCTTAGACCACTGCGCCACTCGGGAGTCAATGTTGTTGCTCCATCCTCAGTTTTCTCCTATCCCAGCCATTAAACTCTGTAACTGTTTTAAGGTCACCATTTGCCTCACGGTAAAATCCTGAGCGGTTTCCTTCCTCTCCGGCTACTTAGTTAATTGGATTTCATGTGATAGCCATACACAAAATAGTCCAAATTGGTGAAGTGAAATGAAAAAAATTACTTGTTTCAAAACATTCTACAAAAGAAATAACGGAAAAGTGGTGCGTGCATATGTATTCACCCCCTTTGCTATGAAGTCCCTAAATAAGATTTGGTTCAACTAATTACATTCAGAAGTCATATAATTAGTTAAATAAAGTCCACCTGTGTGCAATCTAAGTGTCACATGATCTGTCACACAATCTCAGTATATATACACCTGTTCTGAGTCTGCAACACCACTAAGCAAGGGGCACCACCAAGCAAGCGGCACCATGAAGACCAAGGTGCTCTCCAAACAGGTCAGGGACAAAGTTGTGGAGAAGTAAAGATCAGGGTTGGGTTATAAAAAAATACCTGAAAGATTGAACATCCCACAGAGCACCATTAAATCCATTATTAAAAAATGGAAAGAATATGGCACCACAACAAACCTGCCAAGAGAGGGCCGCCCACCAAAACTCACGGACCAGGCAAGGAGGGCATTAATCAGAGAGGCAACAAAGAGACTAAAGATAACCCTGAAGGAGCTGCAAAGCTCCACAGCTAAGATTGGAGTATCTGTCCATAGGACCACTTTAAGCCGTACACTCCACAGAGCTGGGCTATATGGAAGAGTGGCCAGAAAACAAGCCATTGCTTAAAGAAAAAAATAAGCAAACACGTTTGGTGTTCGCCAAAAGGCATGTGGGAGACTCCCCAAACTTATGGAAGAAGGTACTCTGGTCAGATGAGACTAAAATTGAGCTTTTTGGCCATCAAGGAAAACGCTATGTCTGGCGCAAACCCAACACCTCTCATCACCCCGAGAACACCATCCCCACAGTGAAGCATGGTGGTGGCAGCATCATGCTGTGGGGATGTTTTTCATCGGCAGGGACTGGGAAACTGGTCAGAATTGAAGGAATGATGGATGGCGCTAAATACAGGGAAATTATTGAAGGAAACCTGTTTCAGTCTTCCAGAGATTTGAGACTGGGACAGAGGTTCACCTTCCAGCAGGACAATGACCCTAAGCATACTGCTAAAGCAACACTCGAGTGGTTTAAGGGGAAACATTTAAATGTCTTGGAATGGCCTAGTCAAAGCCCAGACCTCAATCCAATTGAGAAACTGTGGTATGACTTAAAGATTGCTGTACACCAGCGGAACCCATCCAACTTGAAGGAGCTGGAGCAGTTTTGCCTTGAAGAATGGGCGGGTGAATAGTTATGCACGCTCAAGTTTTCTGTTTTTCTATCTTATTTGTTGTTTGTTTCACAAGAAAAAATATTTTGCATCTTCAAAGTGGTAGGCATGTTGTGTAAATCAAATGATAAAAACCCCCAAAAAATCAGGTTGTAAGGCAACAAAATAGGAAAAATGCCAAGATGGGTGAATACTTTCGCAAGCCACTGTAACATCTGACATCGTCCTGTGGGCACCTACTGTATCTCCTGTTCATTTAAACTTCTTGGTATAACCAATATGGTAATAGCTTCAAACTGCCATATGACTATAGAACCTTCACCATATATACTAAACAGAAATATAAATGCAACATGCAACAATTTCAAAGATTGTACTGTGTTACAGTTCATATAAGGATTTCAGTCAATTGAAATAAATTCATTAGGCCCTAATATATGGATTTCACATACAGATATGCATCTTTTGGTCACAGATACCAGTATCTGGTGTTGCCACCATTTGCCCTCATGCAGTGCAACACATCTCTATCACATAGAGTTGATCAGGCTGTTGATTGTGGCCTGTGGAATGTTGTCCTACTCCTCTTCAATGGCTGTGCAAGTTGCTGGATATTGATGAGAACTGGAACACGCTGTCGTACACCTCGATCCAGAGCATCCTAAACATGTTCAGTGGGTGACATATCTGGTGTGTATGCAGGCCATGGAAGAACTGGGACATTTTCAGCTTCCAGGAATTGTTTACAGATCCTTGCGACATGGGGCTGTGCATTAACATGCTGAAACATAAGGGGATGGAGGTGGATGAACGGCACGACAATGGGCCTCAGGATTTCGTCATAGTATCTCTGTGCATTCAAATTGCCATCGATAAAATGCAATTGTGATAGTTGTCTGTTATACCTGCCTGCCTGCCTGCCTGCCCATACCATAACCCTACCACCACCATGGGGCACTCTGTTCACAATGTTGACATCAGCAAACCGCTTGCCCACACATCTCCATAAACGTGGTCTGTGGTTGTGAGGAAGGTTGGACGTACTGCCAAATTCTCTAAAACGATGTTGGAGATGGCTTATGGCAGAGAAATTAACATTAAATTATCTGGCAACAGCTCTGGTGAACATTCCTGCAGTCAGCATGCCAATTGTAGGCTCCCTCAAAACTTGAGACATCTGTGGCATTGTGTTGTGTGACAAAACTGCACATTTTACAGTGGCCTTTTTTGGTCCAGAACATGCTGTTTATCCGCTTTTTAATATGCCACACCTGTCAGGTGGATGGATTTTCTTGGCAAAGGAGAAATGCTCACTAACAAGGTGTAAACAAATTTGTGCACAAAATTTGAGAGAAATAAGATTTTTGTGCGTATGGAACATTTCGGGATCTTTAATTTTAGCTCATGAAACATGTGACCAACACTTTACATCTTGCGTTTATATATTTTTTCTGTGTAATTTCTTATACCTAACCATTCCCTTAAAATCTACACAAGTGCCTTTTGGGTCTCTCCATTTAGGGCACCAACATCAACAATATCCCAAAACAATAACTCTTATTACTTACGCACCGTTTCCCTGTTTAACAATTTTTTATAAAATCACTAACTCCATGTCATCAATCGATCAAATGTATTCATAAACCCTTTTTACCTCAGCAGATGTCACAAATCGCTTATACAGAAACCCAGCCTTAAACCCCAAACAGCAAGCAATGCAGATGTAGAAACACGGTGGCTAGGAAAAATTCCTTAGCGTACGCTCAAACCGGTGTAATTAGAACACTTATTTGGAATGTCCAGTTATGATTGACGCAACAGTCAGCATTTGAGCTGTCCACGCTGTTTTTTCACAGAAACGTTTTGCACAAACACAGTCTTTACAACGTTATGTCCTTAATGTGAGCAGTTTAGTTTTGGATGCAATGTTCTGTGGATGTCTGAAGTAGCAACAGTATAACACAATTCTCATCCAAACCGGAAAATGTAGGCTACATTAGTCATAGTGCTAACCGAGGAAAGAGTGACCTAACACAAGCGGTCATATTTAGCTAACTCTTGGCTGACAGAAACCATATTATGAATTAGCTAGCAGAAATTACGATTTACTATTCATCACATCATGTGTGACCTCACCAGTGATCAAAATAATTGAGTAAAACACTTTCCAAAAAATCTAAAGTAATCCGACAATGGATAGTTTGTGCGCGCCACCATAATTTTTTTTTTTTTGTGTCAACCAAAGATAAGAGGTTACAAGAGGAGTTGGGTCTCTTTGCATCATTCACTTCCATCATTAAATTCCAGAAGTTTACTCGAAAGACGAGTGAACCATCCCTTCACCTCATTTTGTTATAACATCTTTGGTCTGACAGACTTTCACGTGACAACCTGAATGCATTGTGTGATGTCAACAAACATCGCGTCACACGTCAGTGGCAATTAGCTTAGCATTAGCTCATCATAATCAGTACAACCTTCAAAAAAGTATTTTACACACATTATATGTGTCCATTACAATCTATGCAAAAATCGGAATGCATGACATGTCACCAGTACTTGAAAACGTGAATACAACTGTACATACTTATGCTCCATACATACAGTACCAGTGAAAGGTTTGGACACACCTACTCTTTCAAGGGTTTTTCTTTATTGTTACTATTTTCTACATTGTAGAATAATAGTGAAGACATCAAAACTATGAAATACCACATATGGAATCATGTAGTAACCAAAAAAGTGTTAAACAAATCAAAATATATTTTATATTTGAGATTCTTCAAATAGCCACCCTGCCTTGATGACAGGTTTGCACACTCTTGGCATTCTCTCAACCAGCTTCAGCTGGAATGCTTTTCCAACAGTCTTGAAGGAGTTCCCACATATGCTGAGCACTTGTTGGCTGCTTTTCCTTCACTCTGCCATCTGACTCATCCCAAACCAGCTCAATTGGGTTGAGGTTTGGCGAATTGTGGTGGCCAGGTCATCTAATGCAGCACTCCATCACTCTCCTTCTTGGTAAAATAGCCCTTACGCAGCCTGGAGATGTGTTGGGTCATTGTCCTGTGAAAAACAAATGATAGTGCCACTAACCAAAACCAGAAGGGATGCCGTATCGCTGTAGAATGCTGTGGTAGACATGCTGGTTAAGTGTCCCTTGAATTCTAAATAAATCCCAGACAGTGTCACCAGCAAAGCACCCCCACACCATAACACCTCCTCCTCCATGCTTTACGGTGGGAAATACACATGTGGAGATCATCCGTTCACTCACAAAGATGCGGCAGTTGGAACCAAAAATCTCCAATTTGGACTCCAGACCAAAGGACAAATTTCCACCGGTCTAATGTCCATTGCTCATGTTTCTTGGCCCAAGCAGGTCTCTTCTTCTTATTGGTGTCCTTTAGTGGTGGTTTCTTTGCAGAAATTCGACCATGAAGGCCTGATTCACACAGTCCCCTCTGAACAGTTGATGTTGAGATGTGTCTGTTACTTGAACTCTGTGAAGCATTTATTTGGGCTGCAATTTCTGAGGCTGGTAACTCAAATGAACTTATCCCCTGCAGCAGAGTTAACTCTGGGTCTTCCATTCCTGTGGCGGTCCTCATGAGAGCCAGGTTCATCATAGCGCTTGATGGTTTTTATGACTGCACTTGAAGAAACTTTCAAAGTTCTTAATATTTTCCGGATTGACTGACCTTGATGTCTTAAAGTAATGATGGACTGTCGTTTTTCTTTGCTTATTTGAGATGTTCTTGCCATAATATGTACTGGGTATTTTACCAAATAGGGCTATCTTCTGTATACCCCCCTACCTTGTCACAACTAAGCCCAAACCAGATGGGGTGGCGTATTGCTGCAGAATGCTGTGGTAGCTATGCTGGTTAAGTGTGCCTTGAATTGTAAGTAAATCATAGACAGTGTCACCAGCAAAGCATCCCATACCATAACACCTCCTCCTCCATGCTTTACGGTGGGAAATACACATGCAGAGATCATCCGTTCACCCACACCGCGTATCACAAAGCCACGGCAGGCGGTCCTCATGAGAGCCAGTTTCATCATAGCGCTTGATGGTTTTTGTGACTGCACTTGAAGAAACTTTCAAAGTTCTTAACATTTTCCGTATTGACTGACCTTGATGTCTTAAAGTAATGATGGACTGTCGTTTTTCTTTGCTTATTTGAGATGTTCTTGCCATAATATGTACTGGGTATTTTACCAAATAGGGCTATCTTCTGTATACCCCCCTACCTTGTCACCACTAAGCCCAAACCAGATGGGGTGGCGTATTGCTGCAGAATGCTGTGGTAACTATGCTGGTTAAGTGTGCCTTGAATTGTAAGTAAATCATAGACAGTGTCACCAGCAAAGCATCCCATACCATAACACCTCCTCCTCCATGCTTTACGGTGGGAAATACACATGCAGAGATCATCCGTTCACCCACACCGCGTATCACAAAGCCACGGCAGGCGGTCCTCATGAGAGCCAGTTTCATCATAGCGCTTGATGGTTTTTGTGACTGCACTTGAAGAAACTTTCAAAGTTCTTAACATTTTCCGTATTGACTGACCTTGATGTCTTAAAGTAATGATGGACTGTCGTTTTTCTTTGCTTATTTGAGATGTTCTTGCCATAATATGTACTGGGTATTTTACCAAATAGGGCTATCTTCTGTATACCCCCCTACCTTGTCACCACTAAGCCCAAACCAGATGGGGTGGCGTATTGCTGCAGAATGCTGTGGTAACTATGCTGGTTAAGTGTGCCTTGAATTGTAAGTAAATCATAGACAGTGTCACAAGCAAAGCATCCCATACCATATCACCTCCTCCTCCGTGCTTTACGGTGGGAAATACACATGCAGAGATCATCCGTTCACCTACACCGCGTATCACAAAGCCACGGCAGGTGGAACCAAAAATCTCAAATAATGGACACATTTCCACCGGAAAATGTCCATTAATTGTGTTTCTTGGCCCAAGCAAGTCTCTTCTTATTATTGGTGTCCTTTAGTAGTGGTTTCTTTGCAGCAATTCGACCATCAAGGCCTGATTCACACAGTCCCCTCTGAACAGTTGATGTTGAGATGTGTCTGTTACTTGAACTCTGTGAAGCATTTATTTGGGCTGCAATTTCTGAGGCTGGTAACTCAAATGAACTTATCCCCTGCAGCAGAGTTAACTCTGGGTCTTCCATTCCTGTGGCGGTCCTCATGAGAGCCAGTTTCATCATAGCGCTTGATGGTTTTTGTGACTGCAATTGAAGAAACTTTCAAAGTTCTTAACATTTTCCGGATTGACTGACCTTGATGTCTTAAAGTAATGATGGACTGTCGTTTTTCTTTGCTTATTTGAGATGTTCTTGCCATAATATGTACTGGGTATTTTACCAAATAGGGCTATCTTCTGTATACCCCCCTACCTTGTCACAACTAAGCCCAAACCAGATGGGGTGGCGTATTGCTGCAGAATGCTGTGGTAGCTATGCTGGTTAAGTGTGCCTTGAATTGTAAGTAAATCATAGACAGTGTCACCAGCAAAGCATCCTATACCATAACACCTCCTCCTCCATGCTTTACGGTGGGAAATACACATGCAGAGATCATCCGTTCACCCACACCGCGTATCACAAAGCCACGGCAGGCGGTCCTCATGAGAGCCAGTTTCATCATAGCGCTTGATGGTTTTTGTGACTGCACTTGAAGAAACTTTCAAAGTTCTTAACATTTTCCGGATTGACTGACCTTGATGTCTTAAAGTAATGATGGACTGTCGTTTTTCTTTGCTTATTTGAGATGTTCTTGCCATAATATGTACTGGGTATTTTACCAAATAGGGCTATCTTCTGTATACCCCCCTACCTTGTCACAACACAACTGATTGTCTCAAACGCATTAAGAAGGAAATACATTTCACAAATGAACTTTTAAGAAGGCACACCTGTTAATTAAAATGCATTCCAGGTGACTACCTCATGAAGCTGATTGAGAGAATGCCAAGAGTGTGCAAAGCTGTCGTCAAGGCAATGGGTGGCTATTTGAAGAATCTAAATTCTAAAATATGTTTTTATTTGTTAAACACTTTTTTGCTTACTACATAATTCCATATGTGTTATTTAATAGTTTTTATGTCTGCAATATTGTTCTAGAATGTAGAAAATAGTAAAAATAAAGAAAAACCCTGGATTGAGTAGGTGTGTCCAAACTTTTGACAGGACTGACTTTGACAAGAGATTGCATGACGATTGGCTTAGCAACCGCGTGACGCAGCATGACCACATGAACACTGCTGGGTGGGGTGTTATACTTTCCTTCATTAATTGGATTCATATCTCCTTTCTATAATATCTCTGGTAACTGCACCATGCAATGCACCCTGGACTAAAGCTGACAAATAGGAAAAATGTGCTAAACCCTCCTTTAAATGGCTCATTCAAGAGAAGACATCCTCCAGAGTTATGACATTGTTCATTATTGAATTCTAGATTAAATCAGTAGTGCAGAAGATCCACGCTGTAGCGCGATTGAAATTCATAGGCAATGTTCCCACATTCGCAGAGACTGCATTTACGGTAAACGCTGCATATGTCGGCTCAATAGGTTACTACCTTTACAAATCAACCACGCTACAGCGCTGATCTTCAGTGCTATGGATAACAATCTAAGCCCTGCTGATGTATTTAGACTAAACTTGAGTTGTCTCCCATTTACATCAATTTATGTGAAAATCAGATCTTGCAGTGTGCAGATCTTGCAGTGTGCAGATCTTAAGTCTGAATGCAGGCGTATTGTTCAATCATGTGGGGTATAGCTAATTGTAGATCTATATCAGATACTTTCAAATACCTGATGTGCACTTGATTTAATTTCACAGATACAATGGACCCAATGAAGGTCCTGGAAGTGCAAACTCAAAACTAAATGAAGCACACTTCAATAATTCTATGTGTATTTGACCCAGGTCTGGTACATGCAGAGAAGTGGTGTACTCTTAAATTGCCTTTTTATGTTCCACAGACGAAACTCCAATGAACAACTCACAACTAGGTAAGCCCTTCATATTTAGTTCCTGAGAATCTTCCCAAACTCTTCTTCCTTCTGATTCCCTTCCGAAACCGATATTAGCATTTTTCGCACTTCATGTCCAAATCATCTTAAAGCAACTTGATTTCGATACACAATACATTTTAGATACTTAAAGATGATTTGGACATGAAACGCGCATTTGGAAGTGGCCAGGTAAACAAAACAAAAGTATGGATTGCTGTCATACCTTGTCTATAGACTGCTTACAGGGTAAGGAAATCAATATTTGTAATTTGAGTGAACTATCCCTTTAACATTACAGCACAGAATGAAGTGTCAATAACATTGTAATAGTATGGTAATAAGTTGGGTTAAAGTATGTGTAAGCTTGTTCGGATTTCTGTTTAGCATCGCACATTAAAAGACACCAATAGGATTTTTACATTGTTGCAACTAGTCTTCCTTTAACTACTTTTGATGGAAGGAAATTATAAAGAAATACTGAAATAGCAATATACATAAATCAATGTCCCTGTTACTTTTCTTCTTAGATTTTAGCAGGCATTATCATTATTCTCATAATAATCAACTGCCCTATTGCTTTCATTGGTCTTTTTTGTTTGTTGTAGCGCAACTAAACAGCCCAGTGTTTCGGATGAACACGGTGACCAGCGCACTTATCTCAGGCATCATCATCCTTGGTGTAATGAGCCTGTGTTTCTTCATCTTATCCCTTACCCTCCTCAAGGGCAAGAGGGCCCCACCGACCATCTTGTCGGGGGCTCGCAACCCAGCTTTCAACTAACCCCACCCAACTAATCCCAAGATCTTGCCTTCCCCCTCCCCATGAGGACACTACATAGAAGGAGAGAGAGGGACTCACATGTTCATTTATATGAATGTAAACTAACTGTATAATTCATGTTAGCATAGGTATAGTTGATATCTCGAGAATGTATATTTCTTTGTATGTATTGTACTTATCTTGTTTCAACCCAGTGACAGACCGGTTATTGTTAGGCGTTTAATTTGCAAAGTGGATTTGAGTTTAATTTAATACCTCAGCTGCACGGCATCCTATTGCAGGGTAAATGATAATTTACAAGAAACACATATAGTGTAGAATAAACTGGTCTAACACCAAATTCTTGTTTAGTTGGTATGTTACAGGGAGAAATGTAAACAGTGTCCGACCTCTAAACAACATTCTATGCAAGAATTAAAAAACTCAGAAAAGAGCATGGGGTTGAATTTCGTTAATTTCCTGAAAAGACTTAGACCATTATGTGTAAGGGTTGTAATGAATGAAAAGATAACAAAAACATTTTATAGTTACATTTTATATCCATTATGTTATTAATATTGCTGATATGTACCAGAGTTAGTATAATGACTATAATACATTAATTGATAGGTCATTACTCATGAATGCTAGGTAAATGCTCTACCTAAATTAATGCAATCTTCAAATTGTTTTACTAGTTTAAATGACATTATGGATTGTCAATAGGCTTTTTAGTCAAATGTGTATGAAGAGTTATTTTTACTAATTTCTACATTGTAGAATAATAATGAAGACATCAAAACTATGAAATACCTCATGTGGAATCATGTAGTAACCAAAAAAGTGTTAAACAAATCAAAATATATTTTATATTTGAGATTCTTCAAATAGCCACCCTTTGCCTTGATGACAGATTTGCACACTCTTGGCTTTATCTTAACCAGCTTCAGCTGGAATGCTTTTCCAACAGTCTTGAAGTTGTTCCCACATATACTGAGCACTTGTTGGCTGCTTTTCCTTCACTCTGCGGTCCAACTCATCCCAAACCATCTCAATTTGGTTGAGGTCGGGGGATTGTGGAGACCAGGTCATCTGATGCAGCACTCCATCACTCTCCTTCTTGGTAAAATAGCCCTTACACAGCCTGGAGGTGTGTTGGGTCATTGTCCTGTTGAAAAACAAATGATAGACCCACTAAGCCCAAACCAGATGGGGTGGCAAGTGTCCCTTGAATTGTAAGTAAATCATAGACAGTGTCACCAGCAAAGCATCCCATACCATAACACCTCCTCCTCCATGCTTTACGGTGGGAAATACACATGCAGAGATCATCCGTTCACTCACACCGCGTATCACAAAGCCACGGCAGGTGGAACCAGAAATCTCAAATAATGGACACATTTCCACCGGAAAATGTCCAATAATTGTGTTTCTTGGCCCAAGCAAGTCTCTTCTTATTATTGGTGTCCTTTAGTAGTGGTTTCTTTGCAGCAATTCGACCATCAAGGCCTGATTCACATAGTCTCCTCTGAACAGTTGATGTTGAGATGTGTCTGTTACTTGAACTCTGTGAAGCATTTATTTGGGCTGCAATTTCTGAGGCTGGGAACTCTAATTAACTTATCCTCTGCTGCAGAGGTAACTCTGGGTCTTCCATTCCTGTGGTCAGTTTCATTATAGCGCGTGATGGTTTTTGTAACTGCACTTGAAGAAACTTTAAAACTTCTTGACATTTTCCGTATTGACTGACCTTCATGTCTTAAAGTAATAATGAATTATCGTTTCTCTTTGCTTATTTGAGCTGTTCTTCTTGTTGTCACAACACAACTGATTGGCTCAAACGCATTAAGAAGGAAAGAAATTCCACAAATTAACTTTTAAGAAGGCACACCTGATAATTGAAATGCATTCCAGGTGATTACCTCATTAAGCTGGTTGAGAGAATTCCAAGAGTGTGCAAAGCTGTCATCAAGGCAAAGGGTGGCTATTTGAAGAATCTCAAATATAAAATATATTTGGATTAGTTTAACACTTTTTTGGTTACTACATGATTCAATATGTGTTATTTCATGGTTTTGATGTCTTCACTATTGTTCTACAATGTAAAAAATAGTAAAAAGAAAAGAAAAACCCTTGAATGAGTAGGTGTACATTTTCAGAAATGTTGGTCATATTAGCTTTTATTGTTTAAAGAAATTATGAAAAGGATTGGTCTGTTTGTTCGAAATCTATAAAATAATGGTTCCATTTCAGAGAGACAAATAATCATGTTTTGTTGCAAAATGCTAAAAAAGTAACACAGCTAGGTTTTACGAAGTCAAATGTGACAAATTATACTTTTTTGACATCAACATATACAAACAATTATTCAATTAAGTAATATGAGATCTCTATGTAAAATATAAACATTTTAGTCATTTAGCAGACTCTCTTATCCAGAGCGACTTACAGTTAGTGCATTTATCTTATGGCTAGTTGAGAAACCACATATCACAGTCAAATATACAGTGAAGTATTCACACCCCTTCCCCTTTTCCACATTTTGTTACGTTACAGCCTTATTATAAAATGGATTAAATAAATATAAATCCTCAACAATCTACATGCAATACCCCATAATGACGAAGTGAAAACAGGTTTTTAGAAGTGTTTGCAAATGTATTAAAAATAAAAAACAGAAATACATTATTAAGATAGGTATTCAGACCCGTTGCTATGAGAATCGAAATTGAGCTCAGGTGTATCCTGTTTCCATTGATCATCCTTGAGATGTTTCTACAACTTGATTGGAGTCCACCTGTGGTATGATTTGGAAAGGCACACAACTGTCTATATATGGTCCCACAGTTGACAGTGCATGTCAGACCAAAAACCAAGCCATAAGGTTGATGGAATTATCCGTAGAGCTCTGAGACAGGATTGTGTTGAGGCAGAGATCTGGGGAAGGGTGCCAAAACATTTCTGCAGTATTGAAGGTCCCCAAGAACACAGTGGCCTCCATCATTCTTAAATGGAAGAAGTGTCTTACCACCAAGACTCTTCCTAGAGCTGACTGCCTGGCCAAACTGAGCAATCGGGAGAGAAGGGCCTTGGTCAGGGAGGTGACCAAGAACCCGATGGTCACTCTGACAGAGCTTCTGGAGTTCCTCTATGGAGATGGGAGAACCTTCCAGAAGGACAACCATCTCTGCAGCACTCCACCAATCAGGCCTTTATGGTAGAGTGGCCAGATGGAAGCCACTCCGGAGTAAAAGGCACATGACAGCCTGCTTGGAGTTTGCCAAAAGGCACCTAAAGGACTCTCAGACCATGAGAAAGAATATTCTCTGGATTTTTTAAACCAAGATTGAACTCTTTGGCCTGAATTCCAAGCGTCACGTCTGGAGGAAACCTGCCACCATCTCTACGGTGAAGTATGGTGGTGGCAGCATCATGCTGTTGGGATGTTTTTCAACAGCAGGGACTGGGAGACTAGTTAGGATCAAGGCAAAGATGAACAGAGCAAAGTACAGAGAGATCCTTGATGAAAACCTGCTCCAGAGCGCTCAGGACCTCAGACTGGGGCGAAGGTTCACCTTCCAACAGGACAAAAACCTTAAGCACACAGCCAAGACAACGCAGGAGTTGCTTTGGGACAAGTCTCTGAATGTCCTTGAGTGGACCAGCCAGAGCCCAGACTTGGACCTGACCGAACATCTCTGGATAGACCTGAAAATAGCTGTGCAGCGACGCTCCCCATCCAACCTGACAGAACTTGAGAGGATCTGCAGAGAAGAATGGGAAAAACTCCCCAAATACAGGTGTGCCAAGCTTGTAGCGTCATACCCAAGAAGACTAAGAGGCTGTAATCCAAAGGTGCTTCAACAAAGTACTGAGTAAATTGTCTGAATACTTAAGTAAATGTGACATTTCAGTTTTTAAATTCTGTGTAGATTGATGATGGGGAAAAAACAATTTAATCAAATTTAGAATAAGGCTATAACGTAACAAAATGTGGAAAAAGTGAAGGGGTCTTAATACTTTCCGAATGCTCTGTAGGTTATTATCAATAAAACATCACATTAGAGTGCAGAATGTTTGATAGCTGATAGTTTTAAATTGCAAGCTACCGGTAGAAACGTTGTACAGTTGGCTAAACATAGTGGTAAGTAGACCTAATTTACTGTTTTATCCAACAACATAGGCCTACCAAACAAAATTAGCTAGCATTATCCCCTTTTCAAAAATGTAGATAACATTATCCCCAAATCAGTCAATTGAAATAAATAAATGAATGTTGTTCACAGATACCTTAAAGAAAATGGGCCTCACAATCTTGTCACAGTATTTTTGTGCATTCAAATTGCCATTGATAAAATGCAATTGTGTTCCTTGTCCGTAGCTTATGCCTGCCCATACCATAACCCCACCACCACCATGGGGCACTCTGTTGTCATGACTTGCCCTCATGGGTTGAGGATCAAACATGCCGGTTAGGCAAAGGTTTGAACACCCCCTTTCCTTGTTGGCCAGTTTTATGACTGGTCTTAAATACCTTGCAGACTTTCTCTTCCTTGCCATGAAGTATTGGGAGAAAGGACCCCTTTGTTAACAAAGGATGTCTTCCCGCCAAGACTCCAACATCCAAAAGTGGATAATGAAACAATATTCCTACTTAAAAGAATGTGGGAAATGGTTGGTGGGGTCTTAAAGAATAATCATGTCAAATTCGTTACTATGTTGTGATGTCATTAAAGACGGTGGAACAACATAACTGTATCTCTGGAGGGGGGGGGGGGGGGGGGGGGGTACACTTCAAAGTTATGAGGTTTGCATCTAATTGTTGTATAAAACTAATGATTAAGTATAATAATACTTTTATAAAGATAACAATGTGATTTTAGCATTCTAGATGAGATGATTGTTTTCCATATTGATTTGTTCTCACCCAGATGTGCACAAACATTATGGAACAACCCTTTTACCCCGAGTGCATAAAAAGCCAGGAAGCCCCACGGCTTAAAATGGTTGAAACTCTACAGACAATGCACTAGACCTTATCATCTTAGTCTGCAGCTGGCATGTATAGTTGTCTAGAGAACTTTCACTAAAGACACTAGTTGGAGAGGACAATCCCTATCAGACAACCGCCGTGATCCATTCTAAACACAACTACGACCAGAAACTCTACCAAGGACATTGGGATCTCCTACATCATCAACTCAACTATCGAGGACAGCTACACATAATCCGAATGAGCATTTAGTGGGGTTTTAAGCTTTTGTATTTCCGTGTAGCGTAGTCTCCGCAACCACGATAATTTGAATCTCTGTCTGTCTCTTCCACTCTGACCCTCCTTCTACCCAAGCATTCATGCTATTGTTAGTCCAGTCCACTAGGGACCTGTTTTTATTGTAATACATTAGTAATCAATAACCTGTGTGTGTGTGTGTGTGTGTGTGTGTGTGTTTGTTAGTTTGTATTGTGTTATTATTTAGTTAGTTAGTAAATAAATAATTAAGCCAATTTGTGTATTGCTGATTCATCAATAAGGTTAGGGTTTTTGCAGGTTCAAGGATTATGTGACGCTCAGAATGAGACTGATGATAATAATAATAATAAGCCATATAGCAGACACTTTTATCCAAAGCGACTTACAGTCATGCGTGCATACATTTTCGTGTATGGGTGGTCCCGGGGATCGAACCCACTACCTTGGTGTTACGAGCGCCGTGCTCTACCAGCTGAGCTACAGAGGACCACAAAATAGGTAATTATTTAATAAGTGACTGTTATCAATATATAACATATATCTTCTAAGAGTTTAAATCGGGAGACGTTAAACAACTTCCTCCATGGTGCCCCAAATTCCTAATGAGTTAATTGTTAGATGATTCATTTAATTGAGTGACAATTAAACATAGTTAGGTGATTCGATAAATAACAATCATACATTAAAGTAAGTCATGTCACAACATATTTGAGCCCACGTGTGAGGAATCTAAGATAGAATGAGGCCTTACTGTTGAATTCAGTCTATATGAATTGTACAGCACATTATGTTATACACCCAGGTTACGTTATACACCAGTAGAGCCGTAGGCAGGATTTGCTGTTGAGGTGTGTGTGTTTCCATTTGAACAAGATACTAGAGGTTGCTTCCGGTGTTGTATATCTGACGAAAAGTCAGTGTGTAGATTTAATTACTGAATGCTACGAGCCAGGACATATTGGGCCGGTCGATTTAGGTATTCTCAGATATAGTCCCGTTGGGCCAAGCAGGTACTATTTCTTCTGTCGCTTGCGTCTCAGGAGCGAGTTGACTCGGTTAGTATTAATTTCTAGAGCGAGGACATAGGGCCAGTAATGATAGAAATTTGGATAGATATATTAGTTGACCGGGCCGGAGTTATTATCTATCTGCCTATCACGCTTCGGGCGGCTCTCTTATGTTACTGCGCGTTCCGGTAATATAGTGCTAGCAAAGAGAATGCAGAATGGGTTTGAATGTGAGACATCACTAGTAAACCCCTTCCTGTAGTGTATGGGATCCTGTTGTGTGCTTAAAACAAGAATAAGAAAGGTTAGCTGTGCACTAGATGCTAAGCTAACAAAGGGAGAGCAGCCATTTTGTTTTGCCTGTGTCACGTTGAAATCCCTGTCTGGGGCGACAGAAGTCCCGCCCTCTGTACTCCCGTTCGATTTCAGCTTTCTGCGATCAGTGAAGAATCACAAGTAATTTTTTTGAAGAGCAATTTTTATATGCGAGGGTAAAATGTGTTCTTATAGTGTGTAACTATGAGCTACACTTATTATATCCAGCCAATCTCAACTGATTGGATATCGTTGTCTCATTCAATTTAATTTAAGTTAAATTGCCTAACATCCCTTTTCAGGTTCTTCCAACTAATGAGACATTTTAAAATTTGCCATATTAATCTAGATAAAGCAACGCTTTTCAGGTTAATTAAAGTTTAATTCCCAGATAGCCTATACAGGAATGATTAATCATTATTATTGAATAATCAATTCTATTTGCTTTTGCAAGCTCATTGGAGCAAACCCCCACAGTACTGAACCAGTGTTGACGGAAGTCCCGCCTTCACGGGAATCCCACGTGGCTTCAGCCTTAAGGATAACTGACCCTGGTGGTAAATGTACCCTCACATTTGAACTACTGGTTACATTAATGATAATCCAGCCAATCTCAACGGACTGGATATCATTGTCTCATTCAATTTAATAAGTTAAATTGCCAAACTTACCTTTTCAGGTTGATCATTTGGATAAGATCCAAATTGATTTGGTTCAACAAGATGGCGTAGTAGTGCGGTCGTGTATTGTGATGTGTCCTCGTGTAAATAGCCAGTTTTTTTTGTTTTTTGTCTTTTATTCGTATATATTTCTCTATCTCACTTTCCATCCTTTAACTAAATATACTTTCCTGCAACCCACCTCACCCAATGTGGAACAGATTCTATTATTTCTTTATTTTTACCAAGAACCTACGACTGAATCTAGCCAGCTAGCCAGCTAACTAGCTACTTGCTATTAGCGGTCTTCACCACTGTCCGTGGCCTGCACTACCTACCAGCCAGCTCTAGCCTGAACAATTATCGGCCAGTCTGCACAGCGTGCTATCGACCCAGAGCATATCGGATCTTCTGCCGGAATCACTGGACCTTAACACCGGACCATCGCAACTAGTTGGCTGCAACCGAATGGCTGTTGTGGCTAATATCCACTTCCCGATTTATTTTATTTTATTTCACCTTTATTTAACCAGGTAAGCCAGTTGAGAACAAGTTCTCATTTACAACTGCGACCTGGCCAAGATAAAGCAAAGCAGTGCGATAAAAACAACACAGAGTTACATATGGGGTAAAAAACATAAAGTCAAAAATACAACAGAAAATATATATACAGTGTGTGCAAATGTAGCAAGTTATGGAGGTAAGGCAATAAATAGGCTATAGTGCAAAATAATTACAATAGTATTAACACTGGAATGCTAGATGTGGAAGAGATTATGTGCAAATAGAGATACTGGGGTGCAAAAGAGCAAAATAAATAACAATATAGGGATGAGGTAGTTGGGTGGGCTAATTTCAGATGGGCTGTGTACAGGTGCAGTGATCGGTAAGGTGCTCTGACAACTGATGCTTAAAGTTAGTGAGGGAGATAAGAGTCTCCAGCTTCAGAGATTTTTGCAATTCGTTCCAGTCATTGGCAGCAGAGAACTGGAAGGAATGGCGGCCAAAGGAGGTGTTGGCTTTGGGAATGACCAGTGAGATATACCTGCTGGAGCGCAGACTACGGGTGGGTGCTGCTATGGTGACCAATGAGCTAAGATAAGGCGGGGATTTGCCTAGCAGTGATTTATAGATGGCCTGGAGCCAGTGGGTTTGACGACGAACATGTAGTGAGGACCAGCCAACAAGAGCGTACAGGTCACAGTGGTGGTTAGCGTATGGGGCTTTGGAGACAAAACGGATGGCACTGTGATAGACTACATCCAATTTGCTGAGTAGTGTTGGAGGCTATTTTGTAAATGACATCGCCGAAGTCAAGGATCGGTAGGATAGTCAGTTTTACGAGGGCATGTTTGGCAGCATGAGTGAAGGAGGCTTTGTTGTGAAATAGGAAGCCGATTCTAGATTTAACTTTGGATTGGAGATTCTTTGTGTGAGTCTGGAAGGAGAGTTTACAGTCTAACCAGACACCTAGGTATTTGTAGTTGTCCACATACTCTAGGTCAGACCCGTCAAGAGTGGTGATTCTAGTCGGGTGGGCGGGTGCCAGCAGCGTTCGATTGAAAAGCATGCATTTAGTTTTACTAGTGTTTAAGAGCAGTTGGAGGCTACTGAAGGAGTGTTGTATGGCATTGAAGCTCGTTTTGAGGTTTGTTAACACAGTGTCCAATGAAGGGCCAGATGTATACAAAATGGTGTCGTCTGCGTAGAGGTGGATCTGAGAGTCACCAGCAGCAAGAGCGACATCATTGATATACACGGAGAAAAGTGTCGGCCCAAGAATTGAACCCTGTGGCACCCCCATAGAGACTGCCATAGGTCCAGACAACAGGCCCTCCGATTTGACACACTGAACTCTATCTGAGAAGTAGTTGGTGAACCAGGCGAGGCAGTCATTTGAGAAACCAAGGCTATTTAGTCTGCCAATAAGAATGCGGTGGTTGACAGAGTCGAAAGCCTTGGCCAGGTCAATGAAGACGGCTGCACAGTACTGTCTATTATCAATCGCGGTTATAATATCGTTTAGGTCCTTGAGCGTGGCTGAAGTGCACCCATGACCAGCTCGGAAACCGGATTGCATAGCGGAGAAGGTACGGTGGTATTCGAAATGGTCGGTGATCTGTTTGTTAACTTGGATTTCAAATACTTTCGAAAGGCAGGGCAGGATGGATATAGGTCTGTAGCAGTTTGGATCTAGAGTGTCACCCCCTTTGAAGAGGGGGATGACCGAGGCAGCTTTCCAATCTCTGGGGATCTCAGACGTTATGAAAGAGAGGTTAAACAGACTAGTAATAGGGGTTGCGACAATTTCGGCGGCTAGTTTTAGAAAGAAAGGGTCCAGATTGTCTAGCCCAGCTGATTTTTGGGGTCCAGATTTTGCAGCTCTTTCAAAACATCTGCTGTCTGAATTTTTGTGAAGGAGAAGCGGGGGGGGGGCATGGGCAAGTTTCAGCGGAGGGTGCAGAGTTGGTGGCCGGGGTAGTGGTAGCCAGATGGAAAGCATGGCCAGCTGTAGCAAAATGCTTGTTGAAATTCTCGATTATTGTAGATTTATCGGTGGTGATAGTGTTTCCTAGCCTCAGTGCAGTGGGCAACTGGGAGGAAGTGCTCTTATTCTCCATGGACTTTACAGTGTCCCAAAACTTTTTGGAATTAGTGCTACAGGATGCAAATTTCTGTTTGAAAAAGTTTGCCTTTGCTTTCCTGACTGCTTGTGTATATTGGTTCCTAACTTCCCTGAAAAGTTGCATATCGCGGGGGCTATTTGATGCTAATGCAGTACGCCACAGGATGTTTTTGTGCTGGTCAAGGGCAGTCAAGTCTGAGGAGAACCAGGGGCTATATCGGTTCTTAGTTCTGTATTTTTTGAATGGGGCATGTTTATTTAAGATTGAGAGGAAATTACTTTTAAGGAACAACCAGGCATCCTCTACTGACGGAATGAGATCTATATCCATCCAGGATACCTGGGCCAGGTCAATTAGGAAGGCCTGCTCGCTAAAGTGTTTTAGGGAGCGTTTGACAGTGATGAGGGGTGGTCGTTTGACCGCGGACCCGTTACGGACGCAGGCAATAAGGCAGTGATCGCTGAGATCCTGGTTGAAGACAGCTGAGGTGTATTTAGAGGGTATGTTAGTCAGGATGATATCTATGAGGGTACCCATGTTTACGGATTTAGGGTTGTACCTGGTAGGTTCGTTGATAATTTGCGTGAGGTTGAGGGCATCTAGTTTGGATTGTAGGATGGCCAGGGTATTAAGCATATCCCAATTTAGGTCACCAAGCAGTACGAACTCTGAGGATAAATGGGGGGCAATCAATTCACATATGGTGTCCAGGGCACATCTGGGGGCTGAGGGGGGTCTGTAGCAAGCGGCAACAGTGAGAGACTTATTTCTGGAAAGGTGGATTTTTAGAAGTAGAAGCTCAAACTGTTTGGGCACAGACCTGGATAGTATGATAGAGCTCTGCAGGCTATCTCTACAGTAGATTGCAACTCCACCCCCTTTGGCAGTTCTATCTAGACGGAAAATGTTATAGTTGGGGATGGAAATATCCGAATTTTTGGTGGCCTTCCTGAGCCAGGATTCAGACACTGCTAGAACATCAGGATTGGCGGAGTGTGCTAACGCAGTGAATAACTCAAACTTAGGAAGTAGACTTCTGATGTTTACGTGCAAGAAACCAAGACTTTTGCGATTACAGAAGTCAGCAAATGATAGCGCCTGGGGAGTAGGAGTGATACTGAGGGCTGCAGGGCCTGGGTTAGCCTCTACATCACCAGAGGAACAGAGGAGGACTAGAATAAGGATACGGCTAAAGGCTTTAAGAACTGGTCTTCTAGTGCGTCGGGTACATAGAATAAAGAGGGCAGATTTCCGGGTGTTGTAGAAAAGATTCAGGGCATTATGTACAGACAAGGATATGGAAGGATATGAGTAAAGTGGGGGTAAACCTAAGCGTTGGGTAACAATGAAAGAGATAGTATCACTAGAGGCATCAATTGAGTCGGTCTCTGCGTGTATGTGGGGTTGGACAAAGGAGCTATCTAAGGCAGGTTTAGCCTGGCTGGGGGATCTACAGTGAAATAGTACAATTAGAAATAACCGAAACAACAATAAGCTAACCATGTTTGGGCTGAGGCTAAACATAAACAGGATGTAGTACCGTAAAAAGGAACAGTCCAGCAGACATCAGCTGTACAGCTGAGTTATCATAAGGTCCGGTGAACAGCAATAGGATAGTTCGGAGGCTGCTAAAGCACTAGCAGGTAAGAGGCCACGGCTAGCGTGTGCTAGCGGGCCGGAGCTAGCAGATGGAATCTTCGTGGTTGACGTCGTCGTAACCACATCAGACGATTTCATCGGCAGACCAGTCGTGTAGGATCGGCGGGGCTCCGTGTCAACACTAGGTGGTCCCGTCCGGTTGACAGAGAGGTAGATAGCCGGGAGATGGGCCTAGCTCAGGATGATTAGCCAGACCACAGCGTCCATTTAGTTGAAGCTAGCTGGTAGCGATGAATCCGGAGTTAAAGGTCCAGTGATTCAGTGATTCCGGCAGAAAAACTGATATGTTCTGGGTCGATAACACGCTGTGCAGACTGGCCGAATATCCGGTGATTAATATCCAGTGATTTAATTAATCCCGCAGAAAAAAAATCCAATGTTCTGGGTGAAATACCGCTAACTGTGGCTAATAGCAAGTAGCTAGTTAGCTGGCTAGCTAGTTTCAACTGGAGATTCTAGATAAAAGGTAAGTCAATAATATAATCCGTTCCACATTGAGTGAGCTGGGTTGCAGGAAAGTATATTTTGTAGAAGGATGAAAAGTCTGATAGGGAAATATGTACGAAAAATACAAAAAAACAGGGTATTTACAGGCTATTTACAGACACACGACAAAAACAGAACTGCACTACTTCGCCATCTTGGATGTTGATGTACCAGTTAGCCTTGAGCAAGCCTTGAGCCAGGCCCATCTCCCGGCTATCTACCTCTCTGTCAACTGGACGGGACCTCCTAGTGTTGATACGGAGCCCCGCCGATCCATCACGACAGGTCTGCCGACGTAATCGTCTGATGTGGTTTCAACAGGCTTCCCATTGCGATGACCACGAAGATCCATCTGCTAGCCCCGGCCCGCTACCACGCGCAAACAACAGCCGAGCCTCCTGCTCGCCTGTGCTTCAGCAGCCTACAATCTGCATAACCATGACTTAGTGCTGTTCACTGGACCTTAGGATCACTCAGCTACACAGCTAATGCCTGCTGGACTGTTCCTTTACACGGTACCCCATCCTGTTTATCTGTTTAACCTCAGCCCAAACTTTCGTTGCCATTACCAGTTGTTGTCTTAGCCCTCTCGAATAACACCTGTGATTGCGTTATGCTTCTCCCTCATGTCAATATGCCTAGCCTATTGCTGTTTGGGTTAGTTCTTATTATACAGTTTCACTGTAGAGCCCCAAGTTCATCTCAACCAGCCTCAGAGAGCTCCTTTGTCCCACCCCCCATACACGTGGAGACCGGCTCAATCGGTACCTCCAGTGATGCTATCTCTTTCATAGTTACCCAACGCCTAGGTGTACCTCCACTGTACTCATATCCTTCCATATCCTTGTCTGTACATAATGCCCTGAAGCTATTCTACAATGGCCGGAAATTTGCCCCCTTTCTCTCTACCCAACGCACTAGAAGACCAGTTCTTAAAGCCTTTAACCGTATCCTTATTCTATTCCTCCTCTGTTCCTCTGGTGAGGGTAGTGCCCAGTACATCACTGGGGTCAAGTTTCCTGCCATTCCAGGACCTCTATACCAGGCGGTGTCAGAGGAAGGCCCTCAAAATTGTCAAAGACTCCATCCACCCTAGTCATAGACTGTTCTCTCTGCTACCGCACGGCAAGCGGTACCGGAGTGCCAAGTCTAGGTCCAAAAGACTTCTCAACAGCTTCTACCCCCAAGCCATAAGACTCCTGAACAACTAATCATGGCTACCCGGACTATTTGCACTGCCCCCCCACCCCCACCCCCCACCCCATCTTTTTACGATGCTGCTACTCTGTTAATTATTTATGCATAGTCACTTTAACTCTACCCACATGTACATATTACTTCAACTACCTCAACTAGCCGGTGCCCAAGCACATTGACTCTGCACCGGTACCCCCCTGTATATATAACCCCCCTACTGTTATTTTATTTTACTTCTGCTCTTTTTTTCTCAACACTTTTTTGTTGTTGTTTTATTTTACTTTTTTATTTAAAAAAATGCACTGTAACTTAAGGGCTGTAAGTAAGCATTTCACTTTAATGTCTACACCTGTTGTATTCGGCGCATGTGGCCAATTTTTTTTGATTTGATTTGATGATCACTCCTACCCACCAGGCGCAATCATTTGTTGACTTCTGTAACCGTAAAAGCCTTGTTTTTTTGCATATTAACATCAGAAGTCTCCTCCCCAAGTTTGAGTTATTCACTGCATTAGCACACTCTGCCAACCCTGATGTTAATAATAATAATAATAATAATAATAATAATTACATTCTAGCAGTGTCTGAATCTTGGCTTAGGAAGGCCACCAAAAATTCAGAAATGTCCATTCCGAACTACAACATTTTCCGTCTAGATAGAACTGCCAAAGGGGGAGGAGTTGAAATCTACTGTAGAGATAGCCTGCAGACTATCCAGGTCTGTGCCCAAACAGTTTGAGCTTCTACTTCTAAAGATCCACCTTTCCAGAAATAAGTCTCTCACTGTTGCTGCTTGCTACAGACCCCCATCAGCCCCCAGTTGTGCCCTGGACACCATATGTGAATTGGACATCTATCCTCAGAGTTTGTGCTGCTTGGTGACCTAAACTGGTATATGCTTAACTTAAAAACTTAAAATCTAAACTAGATGCCCTCAATCTCACACAAATTATCAAGGAACCTACCAGGAACAACCGTAAATCCGAAAACATGGGCAGATATCATCCTGACTAATTTACCCTCTAAATACACCTCCGCTGTCTTCAACCAGGATCTCAGCGATCACTGCCTCATTGCCTGCGTCCGTAATGGGTCCGCGGTCAAACGACCACCCCTCATCACTGTCAAACGCTCCCTAAAACACTTCAGCGAGCAGGCCTTTCTAATTGACCTGGCCCGGGTATCCTGGATGGATATTGACCTCATTCCGTCAGTAGAGGATGCCTGGATGTTCTTCAAAAGGGCTTTCCTCTCCATATTAAATAAGCATGCCCCATTCAAAAATTTCAGAACTAAGAACAGATATAGCCCCTGGTTCACCCCAGACTTGACTGCCCTTGACCAGCACAAAAACATCGAACAGCCCCCGCGATATGCAACTTTTCAGGGAAGTCAGGAACCAATATACACAATCAGTTAGGAAAGCAAAGGCTAGCTTTTTCAAACAGAAATTTGCATCCTGTAGCACTAACTCCAAAAAGTTTTGGGACACTGTAAAGTCCATGGAGAATAAGAGCACCTCCTCCCAGCTACCCACTGCACTGAAGCTAGGAAACACTGTCACCACCGATAAATCTAAGATAATCGAGAATTTCAATAAGCATTTTGCTTTCAGCTGGCCATGCTTTCCACCTGGCTACCCCTACCCATCCCCCCTCCCCCCCACTTCTCCTTCACCCAAATTCAGATAGCTGATGTCCTGAAAGAGCTGCTAAATCTGGGCCCCTTCTTTCTAAAATTAGCCACCAAAATTGTCGCAACCCCTATTACTAGCCTGTTCAACCTCTCTTTCGTATCGTCTGAGATCCCCAGAGATTGGAAAGCTGCCGCGGTCATCCCCCTCTTCAAATGGGGTGACACTCGAGATCCAAACTGTTACAGACCTATATCCATCCTGCCCTGCCTTTCGAAAGTATTTGAAAGCCTAGTTAACAAACAGATCACCGACCATTTCGAATCCCACCGTACCTTCTCCGCTATGCAATCTGGTTTCCGAGCTGGTCATGGGTACACCTCTGCCACGCTCAAGGTCCTAAACGATATTATAACCGCGATCGATAAAAGACAGTACTGTGCGGCCGTCTTCATCGACCTGGCCAAGGCTTTTGACTCTGTCAATCACTGCATTCTTATTGGCACACTAAATAGCCTTGGTTTCTCGAATGACTGCCTCGCCTGGTTCACCAACTACTTCTCAGATAGAGTTCAAAGTGTCAAATCGGAGGGCCTGTTGTCTGGACCTCTGGCAGTCTCTATGGGGGTGCCACAGGGTTCAATTCTCAGGCTGACTCTATTCTCTGTGTATATCAATGATGTCGCTCTTGCTGCTGGTGACTTTCAGATCCACCTCTATGCAGACGACACCATTTTGTATACATCTTGGCCCTTCATTGGAGACTGTTTAACAAACCTCCAAATGAGCTTCAATGCCATACAACACTCCTTCCGTGGCCTCCAACTGCTCTTAAAAGCTAGTAAAACTAAATGCATGCTCTTCAATCGAACGCTGCTTGCACCCGCCCGCCCGACTAGAATCACTACTCTCGGCGTGTCTGACTTAGAATATGTGGACAACTACAAATACCTAGGTGTCTGGTTAGACCGTAAACTCTCCTTCCAGACTCACATTAAGCATCTCCAATCCAAAGTTAAATCTAGAATCGGCTTCCTATTTCGCAACAAAGCCTCCTTCACTCATGCTGCTAAACATGCCCTTGTAAAATGGACTATCCTACAGATCCTTGACTTTGGCGATGTCATTTACAAAATAGCCTCAAACACTCTGCTCAGCAAATTGGATGTGGTCTATCACAGTGCCATCCGTTTTGTCACCAAAGCTCCATATACTACCCACCATTGTGACCTGTACGTTCTCGTTGGCTGGCCCTCACTACATTATCGTCGCCAAACCCACTGGCTCCAGGTCATCTATAAATCACTTCTAGGCAAATCCCCGCCTTATAATAATAATATGCAATTTAGCAGACGCTTTTATCCAAAGCGACTTACAGTCATGCATGCATACATTTTTGTGTATGGGTGGTCCCGGGGATCGAACCCACTACCTTGTTACACGCGCCGTGCTCTACCAGCTGAGCTACAGAGGACCACCTTATCTTAGATCATTGGTCACCATAGCAACACCCACCTGTAGTATGCGTTCCAGCAGGTATATCTCACTGGTCATCCCCAAAGCCAACACCTCCTTTGGCCGCCATTCCTTCCAGTTCTCTGCTGCAAATGACTGGAACGAACAACAAAAATCTCTGAAGCTGGAGACATTTATCTCCCTCACTAACTTTAAGCATCAGTTGTCAGAGCAGCTTACCGATCACTGCACCTGTACACAACCCATCTGTAATTAGCCCACCCAACTACCTCATCCCCATATTGTTATTGACATTGTTATTTATTTTGCTCATTTGCACCCCAGTATCTCTATTTGCACATCATCTTCTGCACATCTATCACTCCAGTGTTAATACTAAATTGTAATTATTTTGCACTATGGCCTATTTATTGCCTTACCTCCATAACTTACTACATTTGCACACACTGTATATAGATGTTCTATTGTGTTATTGACTGTATGCTTTGTTTTTGTTTATTCCATATGTAACTCTGTGTTGTTGTTGTTTTTATCGCACTGCTTTGCTTTATCTTGGCCAGGTCGCAGTTGTAAATGAAAAATTGTTCTCAACTGGCTTACCTAGTTAAATAAAGGTGAAATAAAAATAAAATAAAAACAAAGGAGATAATTTTTTTTAAATGTCATATTATCCTAGATAAAGCAACGCTTTCAGGTCAATTAAAGTTTTTTATTCCCAGATAGCATATACAGGTATGATTAATCATTATCATTGATTAATCAACTAAATTAGCTTTTGAAAATTCATTCATGTCCAACTCCCACATTACTGATGCAGTAGTGATGGTTCAATAACATCTATAAATAGATTTAAATCGTTTTTGCAGATTCAAACAACTCAAAACCAAAATTTACAAATAAAAAATAAAGAACACTTATTTTTTTAAATAATGTGCAAGCTATCAGAGGGGGTTGTCCCAACTCCCCCGCTAATTAGTGAACCCTCACCCATAAATGGATTGATCGCTGACCTCCGCAGCGATACCAACCCTAACTATGCCATTAGCGGAAAAACGTCAGAAATTGCGACAAACGCTCTCCAAAATCAACCATCGGGCACATGCCTTGTTAAGGTTCTCTCCAGTTTAGCCCTGATGTATCGCCACCAGAGATCGGCATCGGTCCAATAGCGCAGTGCACAGCTGAAGCACGAGCAAGAAATGGTTGATATGAAGGTACAGGTGGAGAGAACCGGGAAACTAATGACAAAAGCAGATGAGGAAAACAGTCTGTTAACCGAGGAACTGCGTTTGAACACTGAACAATTAAAAGTAATTTCAAAAACTTATGACGACGAACAAGCAAAAACTCTTCAACAAAATTGTCTTCTACAGGAACAACTCAATTTAGCCAAAACTAAATACAAACAGGAGCGCACAATTTGATAACAGACATGCAGTTTTGATGAATGTTACCCAAAGCAATAATGTTCTAGTCCAAATGCTGTACACCAAAGACGATCAGTTAATGAAAATAATGACCAAGTTGGATGACAAATCAGCGGAACTCATTGAAGCCGTTGACCAAATGAATGATATGTGAATTCAGGTGATGAAGATAGACATATTGATTTCTAAGCAAGCGGAGGAAATCTCATCACTGAATCTTTCGCTCCGTACTCAAGCCCTCTACCTGCAAACCATGTCAGATAAGTGTGAGGCTGAACAGAGCAAGTGCAACACTCACGTGTCTGAAATAAGTACTCTAAGTGCCCAAGTGGACTCTGCTATGCAGCAGAATACCACCATTAGGTACCATCTGGAGGAATTCCAGAACAGTCACTCGTTACATCGTGACTACCCTTGTTAAGCAACCAAGCTCGCAACCGGAGCTCGGTACACAAAGGAGTGAAGACGACAGAAGGTTTCAGACATGGCCCCTCGCAGATATCCCTCAGTCTTCCCCTCTTGGCCATTCGGCACAGGGTAATATGGCGCCTCCTCACCAACAAAGACAAAGCTTCGCTTCTCCTCTTGGCCTTTTGGCCCACAATTCCCCACAGGATGAAGCCAACCCTCCCCATGCACTTGGCATGGAACACCTTGACAAACTCGTTAAAAACATCCGCACTTTTGACCCCGTTCCAGGTAAGCCAAACGACACTGAGACATTCCTAGCAGACATAGAGGATGCCTTGAATGGCTACCCGAACGCTACGGGTGCTGACAGGCTTTACTTGTTGAAGCGAACGTTGAATAGACACGTGACAATGTTCATTCGTTTCCAACAGCAACACGTGCAAAACGACTACGCTAAACTTGCTACAGATTTAAAAATATAATTCAGTGGTTCTGCGACTCGTAAACACGACAGCTCGCTGGCTAACACCCTCAAACAAGCTCGGAATGAACACCCACAAGCTTACTATCATACATTTTACCTTTAAGTCATTTAGCAGACGCTCTTATCCAGAGCAACTTACAAATTGGTGCATTGAACTTAGGATAGCCAGTGGGACAACCACACCAGGATTTTTTAAATTCTATTCCAGGTATTCGCTCAGCTTACTTTGGCCTACTCACTGAAACAGGAATGGAAGATCTGTTACCATTCAAACAAATATTTCTGTCAAACACGTATCCCAACTTCATTACCTACTTGGGCCCTACAGCCCTCGTTGGTTTGCCAATCTCAGAACTCAGAGAGCTTGCGAGCACAGCTTTTCAGACATCAAAAGTGTGCAGCGCTAAGAGCCCTGACATCTCAATTCTGGAGTTTGAACAGGAGCACTCATTCCAGTTAGAGGGTGCATTATCAGGTATTCAAGCATCAAGAGATGAAATACAACAACGGTTTCTACCACGAAACCACGATACCAATACCCACCACGGTCGAAATAACTATAAAGTACGTCGCCAGCGAAACGACCGGATCGTTACGTCCCTGCACCCAATCCAACCAAAGTGTAAGAGCACAAGGGTAACAAGGGTTCAATGACGTCAGAGGCATGTGCCAATACTCGCTAAAAGCTCTGCTAAGAGAAATAAATAACCGGAAAGAATTGCCGGACAACAGGTCAAACAGAATTAACACCCTTAGCAAGGACGTTAACAATCATATTACTCCCACTCTCACTCGAGACCCTATCCAGGGCCTGCTCAATCAAGACACAAGCCCAAAAGCTTTGTCTATAGTCTCTGATACAAATGTTGGGAAGAAAAAGGTCAAACACATCGCAAGAGCCAATTCCACTCGAAACCCGATAAGTTACGAATGACCTCTCCACTTTGTGGGGAGTATGACCAAAAAACGCGACTCAAACAGCCCATACCTGGAAACAGTCCTGGAGGACTGCTTAACCTGTCATGCGCTAATTGATTCAGGCTCGACAATATCACTCATCTCTCAAACGTTGTTCAATGATCTCAAAAGACGACTGTAAGTCGCTTTGGATAAAAGCATCTGCTAAATGGCATGTTATTATTATTATTATTATAAAAGGGCTTTAAACCCAGCTAAACGTTTGTTGAAAATGGAACGACGCGATACTTCACTTCAAGGTTTCACCCAGACTACCTCGCCTCTCACAATGCGAATCATGCTGAAACTACACTTCCAAGATGTATTGCTTGTTAACCCTGTGTATGTTAACAGCCTCGAAAGTGAACCCCTGCTATTTGGAGTAGACTTGATGGATCGGTTGATCCTATGATGGATTGGAAGACCAACCAAGTATGGTCACAGGCAACCGTGCCGTCTCCACTGGCCATACTGTCGTCTCCTACCGCTGACTGCGACACAGTCATCCACAAAGAGCATCTATCAAAATAACTCATTTCGAAAAAGATGTCTCGACACTTCTCTGTGAAGCATCTGACCCAAGGAGATATTATGATATCTCGTCACATTCAATCAGCAAACCTGATTGACCAGTCCTTTCATGATTTCAAGCCATCAGTCTCTGTGAATGAGCCACTTCCCTCCTCCTTGGAGTCATGCGATACCGTAGCTGAGATTAACTTCTCTTGTACTATGGACACTTCCGCAAGCACTGTGGCTGTCTCAGGAATAAAAGCGTTGACGTGCAGAGTGTACTCTGCTTCTGATGTTGTATTTTCCGCTTTGAGGGGGACTGAAACCCCATACAATGAAACTAACGGTGTCAGTCCCGCAACTGACCCAATGATTCCCACTGGTGAAATACTGTGCCATATCGCAGAAAGATATCCTTGTCTCAGTTCGCAGGTACTGGAACGGTCGCAACACACAGACGCTGTGGTGACTGACAGGCCACGACAGCCACTGAGTGTTTTCAAGCACAAACACCAGGAGATTTGGTTGAATGGTTACAGCCAATCTACTAACTACGCGGCTGCTGAAAACTCGTACAAAGAGTAGACCTTTTCATTTGTGCCTCGGACACCAACACCCACCGCTGGTGGGGGGGTCCCAAGACACAAAGGGGGGGAATACTAGCCCAGACCCATGATGAGCCTCATCGAGGCCGGTGGGGGAGTTGAGACTACGACCAACACTGTAAGAGACCGCCAGAGCAGGAAACAAATCTAGTTATAAACTTCCCCATGAGAACAGAGAGGAGCAGACAGGCCCCTCGACGGGGATAACCTTAGAACACATCTGAGATATCACTGAGGTGTACCACACTGCTCAGTGGACTTTCCACCGCCAAAACAAATGGCAACGATAATAATTCCTTGCCATGTGTAGTTAAATTACAATGCAACTTGTAAAATGCTCTAATCAGGTATTCTGACAGGATAACATTTCAGAATACATCGGTAGGATATCTGGTTCCCTTGAGTACCAGCTACAATCAGTAAGAAGGTTAGAGACTTAACAAGTCAAATGGCCCTTGACAACAGCGACAGAGGAGTTAGTAGTCACTCAGATTGCAACACATGGAAGGGAATCTCCCAAAACACTCTTCTGATGGTTAACACACATGCGTCTAATAAATAGAACCCTCCATTTAGAAGGAAAGTTATTAGAAGTCATGAACCATGATCACACCGCGTACGACTGGTTCAGTGGTTATAGAGTACTTCCGTCGTGAGGTTAGCTCCTCCATGGATAACATAGCTATGAAATAGACTTCTTCATACCTATCGCCACTACAATGGTGTAAATAACATTGACGTAGTAAAATCACTACAGGTCCCCTTGGCAATACAGTTGAAGTCGGAAGTTTACATACACTTAGGTTGGAGTCATTAAAACTTGTTTTTTCAAGCACTCCACAAATGTCTTGTTAACAAACTATAGTGGGTCAAAAGTTTACTGTGCCTTTAAACATCTTGGAAAATTCCAGAAAATGATTTCATGGCTTTAGAAGCTTATGTTAGGCTAATTGACATAATTTGAGTCAATTGGAGGTGTACCTGTGTATTTATTTCCAGGCCTACCTTCAAACTCAGTGCCTCTTTGCTTGACATCATGGGAAAATCAAAAGAAATCAGCCAAGACCTCAGAAAAGAAATTGTAGACCTCCACAAGTCTGGTTCATCCTTGGGAGCAATTTCCAAATGCCTGAAGGAACCACGTTCATCTATACAAACAATAGTATGCAAGTATAAACACCATGGAACCACGGAGCTGTCATACCGCTCAGGAAGGAGACGCGTTCTGTCTCCTAGAGATGAAAGTACTTTTGTGAGAAAAGTGCAAATCAATCCCAGAACAACAGCAAATGACCTTGTGAAGATGCTGGAGGAAACAGGTACAAAAGTATCTATATCCACAGTAAAACAAGTCCTATATCAACATAACCTGAAAGGCTGCTCAGCAAGGAAAAAGCCACTGCTCCAAAACCTACGGTTTGCAACTGCACATGGGGACAAAGATCGTTGTCACGATCGTTTACGGGCGAGAAGGACCAAGTCACAGCGTGATATGCATTCATATTTATTAACGACTAAACACACGACAAAACAACAAACGAAACGTGAAGTCCAAGGTAGCATACAAACAACATACCATAGATCTGAACATAGAAATCAACATAGCAACACACAACACGGAAAATACAGACCCTGACTCAACAAATTCAAGTCCTCAGAGTCAGGGCGTGACAATCGTACTGTTTGGAGAAATGTCCTCTGGTCTGATGAAACAAAAGTAGAACTGTTTGGCCATAATGACCATCATTATGTTTGGAGGGAAAAGGGGGCTGCTTGCAACCGGAAGAACACCATCCCAACGTGAAGCACGGGGGTGGCAGCATCATGCTGTGGGGGTGCTTTGCTGCAGGAGGGACTGGTGCACTTCACAAAATAGATGGTATCATGAAGGAAGGAAAAGTATGTGGATATATTGAAGCAACATCTCAAGACATCAGTCAGGAAGTTAAAGCTTGGTCGCAAATGGGTCTTCCAACTGGACAATGACGCCAAGCATACTTCCAAAGTTGTGGTAAAATGGCTTAAGGACAACAAAGTCAAGGTATTGGAGTGGCCATCACAAAGCCCTGACCTCAATCCTATAGAAAATGTGTGGGCAGAACTAAAAAAGCATGTGCGAGCAAGGAGGCCTACATACCTGACTCAGTTACACCAGCTCTGTCAGGAGGAATGGGCCAAAATTCACCCAACTTATTGTGGGAAGCTTGTGGAAGACTATCCGAAACGTTTGACCCAAGTTATACAATTTAAAGGCAATGCTACCAAATACTAATTGAGTGTATGTAAACTTCTGACCCACTGGGAATGTGATGAAATAAATAAAAGCTGAAAGAAATAATTCTCTCTACTTTATTCTGACATTTCACATTCTTAAAATAAAGTGGTGATCTTAACTGACCTAAGACAGGGACGTTTTACTAGGATTAAATGTCAGCAATTGTGAAAAACTGAGTTTAAATGTATTTGGCTAAGGTGTATGTAAACTTCCAACTTCAACTGTACAATGGAATATTCAATGAGGATTTATGCTAGGATCACTTAATTGTATGAGCAAAACACAAGCCTTGATAAAGTAAAATTTACCCTGAAGCCTTTGATTCTACAGCTACCGTACTCACCAGTTTCTCACCCAGAAGTCCATAGGTCATCCCTGTAGACTGTCCGAAGCTAGTGCCTTACAGCTGTAGACTTACCATGTAGTTATCAACTTAGGATAGTGCCTAAGCAACACACCACTAAGTGGGAAAATTCTAGACATGACATTAGAGACATTGCCATGATAGAGTCATTTAGCCAAGACCGTGGACGTATGTAGAATACAGTCCAATTAGATGATTCATGTGTGGTAACTATATTTTGTATCTCTTTTGTTTATAATTTTATTCATTTTGTTTCATTTTATCTGACACTTAGGAAGTGATAGAGACATAAACAAGTTCCCCATTGTCACGGATTCTGCCGAGACTGCTCCTCCTCCTAGTTCGGGCAGGCTTCGGCAGTTTCTTCGTTTGAAGTGGTCAGCTGAGGCGGACAGGGCATTTGTCAAACTGACATTGGGGCAGTCCTGTCGCAACGGTCCGGCACGCCACCTAAGCTCCGCCCCTGTGCGTTCTACTCCAAGAAGCTCAGCTCGGCGTAGCGTAATTATGACGTTGGCGACAGGGAGCTGTTAGCTGTAGTCCAGGCCCTAAAGGTGTGGAGGCATTGGCTTGAGGGGGCTCAACACCCTTTCCTCATTCTGACTGATCACCGTAACCTGGAGTACATCCGGGCAGCTAGGAGATTGAACCCTCGTCAGGCTAGGTGGAACATGTTCCTGACCCGGTTTGTTTTTAAGATCACATACATCCCAGGGTCCCAGAACGGTAAGGCAGACGCCCTGTCCCGGCGGTATGACACAGAGGAGAGGTCCATTGAGCCTACTTCTATACTGCCGGAGTCTTGTCTGGTGGCTCCGGTGGTGTGGGAGGTCGATGCGGAAATCGAGCGGGCACTGCATACCGACCCTACTCCCCCCGAGTGTCCTGTGGGGCGGACGTACGTTCCGCTCGAGGTTCGTGATCGTCTGATTTATTGGGCTCATACATCACCCTCCTCTGGACATCCAGGTATTGGCCGGACAGTGCACTGCCTTAGCGTGAAATACTGGTGGCCAACGTTAGCTAGGGATGTGAGGGTTTATGTCTCCTCCTGCTCGGTGTGCGCCCAGTGTAAGGCGCCTAGACATTTGCCCAGGGGTAAGTTACATCCCCTGCCCGTTCCACAACGACCATGGTCCCACCTCTCGGTGGATTTTGTGACCGACCTACCGCCCTCCCAGGGGAATACCACCATTTTAGTCGTTGTGGATCGGTTTTCCAAGGCCTGTCGTCTCCTCCCAATGCCGGGTCTCCCTACTGCCCTACAGACCGCTGAGGCCCTATTTACCCACGTGTTCCGGCACTATGGGGTCCCCGAGGATATTGTGTCTGACCGAGGTCCCCAGTTCACCTCCAGAGTTTGGGGGGCGTTCATGGAACGCTTGGGGGTCTCGGTAAGCCTTACCTCGGGGTACCACCCAGAGAGCAATGGGCAGGTTGAATGAGTCAACCAGGATGTGGGTAGGTTTCTGAGGTCCTATTGCCGGGACCGGCCGGAGGAGTGGTCTAGGTATATCCCCTGGGCAGAGATGGACAGAACTCTCTCCGCCACTCCTCCACCAATTTAACACCTTTCCAGTGTGTTTTAGGGTATCAGCCGGTCCTGGCACCATGGCACGAGAGCCAGATCGAGGCCCCTGCGGTGGACGAGTGGATTCGGCGCTCGGAGGAGACGTGGGACGCTGCCCATGTCCATCTGCAGCGGGCCATCCGTCAACAAAAGGCGAGCGCCGATCGCCACCAAAGTGAGGGACCGGTGTACGCACCGGGAGATCGAGTCTGGCTCTCGACTCGAAACCTGCCCCTCCGCCTGCCCTGCCGGAAGCTGGGTCGGCGGTTTGTAGGGCCCTTTAAAGTCCTGAGAAGATTGAACGAGGTGTGTTACAGGTTACAACTGCCTATTGAGTACAAGAATATTAACCCTTCGTTCCATGTGTCTCTTCTCAGGCCGGTGGTAGCTGGCCCACTCCAAGAAGATGAGATAGGAGAGACCCCTCCGCCCCCTTTGGACATCGAGGGGGCCCCAGCGTACAGGGTCCGGACCATCTTGGACTCGAGGCGCCAGATGAGTGGTCTCCAGTATCTCGTGGAGTGGGAGGGGTACGGTCCGGAGGAACGGTGCTGGGTGCCTAGGAGGGACATCCTAGATCCGTCCCTCCTGACGGAGTTCCACCGTGGGCATCCCACGCGCCCGGGTCCGCGTCCTCCTGGCCGTCCCCGAGGCCGGGGTAGGCGCACGGCTGAAGCCGCGCGTCAAGGGGGGGGTACTGTCACGGATTCTGCCGAGACTGCTCCTCCTCCTAGTTCGGGCAGGCTTCGGCGTTTGCCGTCCCCGGAGTACTATCTGCCACCGTTGAATGTTTCTTGGTGTGATTGCTTTGGTCTGTCTTTTACACCTGTGTCCGTTTGTGTCTGATTACGTGTCCTATAAGTTCCCTGTTTTGCATTGGTTAGATTGTGTGTTGTTTTTCGCCTGTCCGTAGTGCTGCGTGTTTTTGTATCTGTTTATTTGTTTATTTGTTATACGCATAGTTTGCGTATTGCTCGCCTCTGTTTTGTTGAGGCGGTTTACTGTATCCTTGCCTGGTGGTTTTTCACAGTAAACTTTGTTGGACTAAGCTTCGGTGTCCTGCGCCTGACTTCCACACATCATACACCTCAGCCTTGACACCAATACAACCATCAGTTAGTGCCATAACGCTGCACATTTGGGAAATACATTAAATTATGTATTTAGTGGGTGTGTGTGTGTCCGTTGTTAACATCTGCCTAAGTTACTGCCCAGATCTACCAGCCTGGACGACCAGACGATGGGTCCGTAATGGCGATGCCCAACGCGGACGCCTGCTTCCCATTCTTGTGGTTGACTGCTCCGTTGGAAGAACAGGGTAAACCACCAGAGGGGGACCACAACGGCGATCCCTAACCAGGATGTCCCTTGGCCATTCTTGTGGTGGCCTGCAGCTTGCAGAGATCCTCCCAAGGTAAACCACCAGAGGGGAACCGCAACGGCGATCACCAACCAGGACATCCCCTGGCCATTCTTGTGGTGGACTGCAGCTTGCAGAGATCCTCCCAAGGTCAACTACCAGAGAGGGACCGCAACGATGATCCTCAACCAGGACATCCCGTGGTCATTTTTATGGTGGGTTACAACTTGCATAATAATACCAAGATTGAACCACCAGAGGGGGACTGTCATGACTTGCCCTCATGGGTTGAGGATCAAACATGCCGGCTAGGCAAAGATTTGAACACCCCCTTTCCTGGGGGCCAGTTTTATGACCAGTTGTAAATATCGTGCAGACGTTCTCTTCCTTGCCATGAAGTATTGGGAGAAAGGACCCCTTTGTTAACAAAGGAAGTATTCCCGTCAAGACTCCAACATCCAAAAGTGGATAATGAAACAATATTCCTACTTAAAAGAATGTGGGAAATGGTTGGTGGGGACTTAAAGAACAATCATGTCAAATTCGTTATTATGTTGTGATGTCATTTAAGACAACATAAAATGTTTTACATTACATTTTCAATAGCCAGTGGGACAACCACTTTAGATAACTGTATCCCTGGGGGGGGGGTACACTTCCCAGTTATGAGGTTTGCATCTAATTGTTGTATAAAACAAATTATTAAGTATAATAATACTTTTGTGAAGATAACAATGTGATTTTAGCATTCTAGATGAGATTATTGTTTTCCATATTGATTTGTTCTCAGTCAGTGGCCACACCCAGATGAGCACAAACATGATGGAGTGCCCCTTTTACTCCGAGTGACGAAATTCACTTCAGACCAGGAAGCTCCACGGCTTAAAATGGTTGAAACACTACAGACCAGCAGACGTGAAGCGTGAGCTAAACGTTACAAAATGATTTAAAACTACAACTCCATTACCAAAGGAAGACCAAGCAGATTACGATATAAGCCGGATGCTGCAAATGGTTGAATTTCTACAAGACCAAGAAAGATGGAAAAATGGTTAGACCAGAAAGACCAGAATACGTGAGACATTAGTCCATATGTTTGAAATGGAGAAACTCTGAAACTCTCAACCTTTACACGAGGTGAAGAAGAAGACAATGCACTAGACCTTATCATCTCAGTCTGCAGCTGGCATGTATAGTTGTCTAGAGAACTTTCACTAAAGACACTAGTTGGAGAGGACAATCCCTCTCAGACAACCGCTGGGATTCATTCTAACCACAACTACGACCAGAAACTCTACCAAGGACATTGGGATCTCTGGTGGGCAAACCAGAGTCCTACATCATCAACTCAACTATCGAGGACAGCTACACATAAATACATGTTGCATTTTTAATCCGAATGAGCATTTAGTGGGGTTTTAAGCATTTTTATTTCAGTGTAGCGTAGTCTCCGAAGTAACCACGATAGTTTGAATCTCTGTCTCTCCCTTCCACTCTGACCCTCTTTCTACCCAAGCATTCATGCTATTGTTAGTCCAGTCCACTAGGGACCTGTTTTCATTGTATTACATTAGTAATCAATAACCTATGTGTGTGTGTTTGTATTGTGTTATTATTTAGTTAGTTAGTAAATCAATAATTAAGCCAATTTGTGTATTGCTGATTCATCAATAAGGTTAGGGTTCTTGCAGGTTCAAGGATTATGCGACGTTCAGAATGAGACTGATAAGAGGTAATTATTATGAGCAGCTTTGATGATCTGTTAATTTTTGTGATTAGAGTTGTGAAAATGTACCAAAGTGATTGAAAAAACTGTAACATGTGAGCACTAAACGGGGTAACACTTTACTTGACACCCAGCGTCATAACACGTTATGACATGGTCATAACCATGTCATAACAGCTGACATAACTTGTCATAACTTGTTATAATATGGTCATAACACTGTCATGACACATACATGTATACCTGTTGTGACATATACTGCATTATTTTAAGGCTGGTTATGACACCTACATAAGAGTGTAAAAACCCACAAAACCTACCACACAAGGTGAAACATACCATTACACCATAGCCTACATGTCAACAGTATGTTTGTTGTATTATTATAATTTTTTGACCTATTAAAATAGCATTGTAATTGCGCACACATTGATGTCAGATATGCACTTACCCCAATGCTCTGTTGCTGATGACTGGGATGAATGCAGGAGCAGATTGCAGGAGCAGGACAAGACACCCTCTTTTTGACTGATGACTGAGAGAAGGGCATGTACTTGATATGCCTTTTTGGCAGGGAAAAAACTAGTATGAATAAATGTCGGTTTTGAAAATTTTATGTAGTTGTCATAACCAGCTTTAAAATAACGCAATATATGTCACAACAGGTGTAAACATCTGGGGCCATGACAGTGTTATGACCATATTAGTCTCCCGAGTGGCGCAGTGGTCTAAGGCGCTGCATTGCAATGCTAGCTGTGCCACTAGAGATCCTGCTTCGAATCCAGGCTCTGTTGTAGCCGGCCACGACCGGGAGACCCATGGGGCGGTGCACAATTTGCCCAGCGACGTCCAGGGTAGGGGAAGGAATGGCCGGCAGGGTTGTGGGTTCGATTCCCACGGGGGGCCAGTATAAAAAATTAAATGTAAGTCGCTCTGGATAAGAGCGTCTGCTAAATGACTAAAATGTAAAATGACAAGTTATGTTAGCTGTTATGACACTGGGTATCAAGTAAAGTCTTATCCTAAAATGATTTGGAAACACAAAAAGCAGGTCCTTGTCCTGTTCAAAACACATTACACATTTACCGGAATGTCCTGCCTGTTACTGCTCTATATCCGCCAGTTTTTCACATTAGTGTTTTTTAATCCGAGATTATTGCTTATGGGTACCTTCATGTGTGTGTAAAATATTACTTTTCTCAGATGTTTTATTCATAGATTTTGGATGTGTATCCTAATGTGTTTTGTTGCAAAACTCAATTTATCCATTGTTTAGCTGGAATGGAATGTTCGTATCCTGTATAGGTCGTTATCAATAAAACATCACATAATGGCGCAGAGCGTTCGATTTGACTGCTGGGAGGCAAGGAGACCACCAGATCTGCTAAAATAATTTTCAAGGGTTTGTTCAATAAATGTTATAGATAACTATTTGGTTGTAATATCATCACCTCTTGAAGAGCATTGTCAGAACTACACATTTCCGATTATTCCACAATTAGCTCTATCATCAGAGCTTTACAGCAAGTAAATGTATCCTTTTCATGATCAGTAAACATCAATTTATTATGTATTTTCAGATACGTGTGTTATTTAGCTTGCTTCATTAGAGATTAGACTTTTGGAAAGAGCTTGACATCAGCAAGTCCTCATCCTGGTAAAGTTGTCAGTCGGACTACTGTCATCACCACTATAGATGGCAAGGAAATCAAGCAATATTTGGATATAGCCATCTACAATAAACAAAAATAAATGCAACATGTAAAGTGTTGGTCCCATGTTAAATTACAAGATCCCAGAAAATTTACATACCCACAAAAACCTTATTTCTCTAAATAAAATGGCACAAATGTGTTTACATCCCTGTTAGTGAGCATTTCTCCTTTGCCAAGATAATCCATCCACCTGACAGGTGTGGTATATCAAGAAGCTGATTAAACAGCATGATCATTACACAGGTGCACCTTGTGCTGGGGACAATAAAAGGCCACTCTAAAATGTGCAGTTTTGTCACATAACACAATGCCACAGATGTCTCAAGTTTTGAGAGAGCAAGGAATTGGCATGCTGACTGCAGGAATGTCCACCAGAGCTGTTGCCAGAGAATTAAATGTTCATTTCTCCACCATAAGCTGCCTCCAATGTCGTTATAGAGAATTTGGCAGTACTTCCAACTGGCCTCACAATGTGTATGGCATTGTGTGGGCGAGCAGTTTGCTGATGTCAACGTTGTGAACAGTGTCGTGACGTGATTTACTTTAATGTATGACTGTTATTTATCGAATCACCTAACTATGTTTAATTGTCACTCAATTACAGTTTTTTCAATAACTTTGGTACATTTTCACAACTCTAATCATCAAAACTGCTCATCTTCAAAACTCTAAGCATAATTAAGCATAGTACAACAACATATTCAAACAGTCACTTGTTCACTGCACCAAATCCCAATTTCAATTTGGAGACATATTCAATCTAAGTAATATTTACATTACTTTTGGTATGATTTTCTTGTACATTGTTTTTTTTCTTCTTTTTTTTCTTAAGGGGGTAGATCAGCTTTAATATTGCGGATAGATTTTAACTTCCATCAATGTAATTGTCTGCATCCCTTCCAATCCCCATGTTTTTTTTTTCTCGCATATATATATGATCCAACTTTGATGTAATGTCTTTAAAACAAGTCAAAATGAGGCTCAGTAGTGTGTGTGGCCTCCACGTGCCTGTATGACCTCCCTACATTGCCTGGGCATGCTCCTGATGGACAGTCTGTGGTGCAACGTGGCGTTGGTGGATGGAGTGAGACATGATGTCCCAGATGTGCTCAATTGGATTCAGGTCTGGGGAACGGGCGGGCCAGTCCATAGCATCAATGCCTTCCTCTTGCAGGAACTGCTGACACACTCCAGCCACATGAGGTCTAGCATTGTCTTGCATTAGGAGGAACCCAGGGCCAACCGCACCAGCATATGGTCTCACAAGGGGTCTGAGGATCTCATCTCGGTACATAATGGCAGTCAGGCTACCTCTGGCGAGCACATGGAGGGCAGTGCGGCCCCCCAAAGAAATGCCACCCTACACCATGACTGACCCACCACCAAACCGGTCATGCTGGAGGATGTTGCAGGCAGCAGAACGTTCTCCACGGCGTCTCCAGACTCTGTCATGTCTGTCACATGTGCTCAGTGTGAACCTGCTCATCTGTGAAGAGCACAGGGCACCAGTGGCGAATTTGCCAATCTTGGTGTTCTCTGGCAAATGCCAAACGTCCTGCACGGTGTTGGACTGTAAGCACAACCCCCACCTGTGGACGTCGGGCCCTCATACCACCCTCATGGAGTCTGTTTCTGACCGCCTGCTGGAGGTCATTTTGCAGGGCTCTGGCAGTGCTCCTCCTGCTCCTCCTTGCACAAAGGCGGAGGTAGCGGTCCTGCTGCTGGGTTGTTGCCCTCCTACGGCCTCCTCCACATCTCCTGATGTACTGGCCTGTCTCCTGGTAGCGCCTCCATGCTCTGGACACTACGCTGACAGACACAGCAAACCTTCTTGCCACAGCTCGCATTGATGTGCCATCCTGGATGTGCTGCACTACCTGAGCCACTTGTGTGGGTTGTAGACTCCGTCTCATGCTACCACTAGAGTGAAAGCACCGGCAGCATTCAAAAGTGACCAAAACATCAGCCAGGAAGCATAGGAACTGAGAAGTGGTCTGTGGTCACCACCTGCAGAACCACTCCTTTATTGGGGGTGTCTTGCTAATTGCCTATAATTTCCACCTGTTGTCTATTCCATTTGCACAACAGCATGTGAAATGCATTGTCAATCAGTGTTGCTTCCTAAGTTGGCAGTTTGATTTCACAGAAGTGTGATTGACTTGGAGTTACATTGTGTTGTTTAAGTGTTCCCTTTATTTTTTTGAGCAGTGTATATACATACATATACACACATACACACACACACATATACATACACATATCCTTTAAAAAATATATATTTCCATTTATGACTTTCCAACCCCACCACCCATACATTTACATTTACATTTACGTCATTTAGCAGACGCTCTTATCCAGAGCGACTTACAAATTGGTGCATTCACCCTATAGCCAGTGGGTTAACCACTTTACAATTAAAAAAAAGTATTCCTTTTTATTTTTTGGGGGGTGGGGGGGGGGGTTGGGGGGGGGGGGGTAGAAGGATTACTTTATCCTATCCCAGGTATTCCTTAAAGAGGTGGGGTTTCAAATGTCTCCGGAAGGTGGTGAGTGACTCCGCTGTCCTGGCGTTGTGAGGGAGCTTGTTCCACCATTGGGGTGCCAGAGCAGCGAACAGTTTTGACTGGGCTGAGCGGGAACTATGCTTCCGCAGAGGAAGGGGAGCCAGCAGGCCAGAGGTGGATGAACGCAATGCCCTCGTTTGGGTGTAGGGACTGATCAGAGCCTGAAGGTACGGAGGTGCCGTTCCCCTCACTGCTCCATAGGCAAGCACCATGGTCTTGTAACGGATGCGAGCTTTAACTGGAAGCCAGTGGAGTGTGCGGAGGAGGGGGGTGACGTGAGAGAACTTGGGAAGGTTGAACACCAGACGGGCTGCGGCATTCTGGATGAGTTGTAGAGGTTTAATGGCACAGGCAGGGAGCCCAGCCAACAGCGAGTTGCAGTAATCCAGACAGGTTACTGGGGTTACCCCTTCCCTAATTGGAGCAAACTAGTGAACAACAATTCTTAGGCCTCTACTTCCAGCTTATACATACTATACACATTTTATGGATACAGTCAACTTTAAAACAATTCTATTTTATTTGTTTTTACTCCTGAACTTCCTCTACCCTCAACCTCTCCGATCATTTTCATGATGTCCATCCGGTTTGCTTCTATATGCCATATCTTTCTAACTGTGTTCTTTCACAAAAGCTCTCAACCTATAACCTACATTTGAAGTCGGAAGTTTACATACACTTAGGTTGGATTAATTAAAACTCGTTTTTCAAGCAATCCACACATTTCTGGTTAACAAACTATAGTTTTGGCAAGTCGGTTAGGACATCTACTTTGTGCATGACACAAGTCATTTTTCCAACAATTGTATACAGACAGATTATTCCACTTATAATTGACTGTATCACAATTCCAGTGGGTCAGAGGTTAACATACACTAAATTCACTGTGTCTTTGAACAGCTTGGAAAATTCCAGAAAATGATGTCATGGCTTTAGAAGCTTCTGATAGGCTAATTGTCATATTCGAGGTGTACCTGTGGATGGATTTCAAGGCCTACCTTCAAACTCAGTGCCTCTTTGCTCTCCATCATGGGAAAATGAAAAGAAATCAGCCAAAACCTCAGAAAGAAATGTGTAGACCTCCACAAGTCTGGTTCATCCTTGGGAGCAATTTCCAAATGCCTGAAGGTACCATGTTCATCTGTACAAACAATAGTACGCAAGTATAAACACCTGGGACCACCCACGCAGCCATCATACAGCTCAGGAAGGAGACGCATTCTGTCTCCTAGAGATGAACGTACTTTGGTGCGAAAAGTGAAAATCAATCCCAGAACAACATCAAAGGACCTTGTGACGATGCTGGAGGAAACCGGTACAAAAGTATCTACAGTGGGGAGAATGTAAGAAGTTCGAGATGACAGTCAATCACCCTCGGTCTGGGGCTACATGCAAGATCTCACCTCGTGGGGCATCAATGATCATGAGGAAGGTGAGGGATCAGCCCAGAACTACACGGCAGGACCTGGTCAATGACCTGAAGAGAGCTGGGACCACAATCTCAAAGAAAACCATTAGTAACACACTACGCCGTCATGGATTAAAATCCTGCAGCGAACGCAAGGTCCCCCTGCTCAAGCCAGCACATGTCCAGGCCCATCTGAAGTTTGCCAATGACCATCTGGATGATCCAGAGGAGGAATGGGAGAAGGTCATGTGGTCTGATGAGACAAAAATTGAGCTTTTTGGTCTAAACTCCACTCGCCGTGTTTGGAGGAAGAAGAAGGATGAGTACAACCCCAAGAACACCATCCCAACCGTGAAGCATGGAGGTGGAAACATCATTCTTTGGGGATGCTTTTTTGCAAAGGGGTCAGGACGACTGCACCGTATTGAGGGGAGGATGGATGGGGCCATGTATCGCGAGATCTTGGCCAACAACCTCCTTCCCTCAGTAAGAGGATTGAAGATGGGTCGTGGCTGGGTTTTCCAGCATGACAACGACCCGAAACACACAGCCAGGGAAACTAAGGAGTGGGTCCGTAAGAAGCATCTCAAGGTCCTGGAGTGGCCTAGCCAGTCTCCACACCTGAACCCAATAGAAAATCTTTGGAGGGAGCTGAAAATCCGTAGGTCTGTATGGAGGAGTGGGCCAAAATCCCTGCTGCAGTGTGTGCAAACCTGGTCAAGACCTACAGGATACATGTGATCTCTGTAATTGCAAACAAGTGTTTCTGTACCAAATATTAAGTTCTGCTTTTCTGATGTATCAAATACTTATGTCATGCAATAAAATTCAAATTAATTACTTAAAAATCATACAATGTGATTTTCTGGAAGAAGCCACTGCTCCAAAACCGCCATAAAAAAGCCAGACTACGGTTTGCAACTGCACATGTGGACAAAGATCGTACTTTTTGGAGAAATGTCCTCTGGTCTGATGAAACAAAAGTAGAACTGTTTGGCCATAATGACCATCGTTATGTTTGGAGGAAAAATGGGGTGACTTGCAAGCCGAAGAACACCATCCCAACAGCGAAGCACGGGGGTGGCAGCATCATGCTGTGGGTGTGCTTTGCTGCAGGAGGGACTGGTGCACTTCACAAAATAGATGGCATCATGAGGAAGTAAAATTATGTGGATATATTGAAGCAACATCTCAAGACATCAGTCAGAAAGTTAAAGCTTGGTCGCAAATGGGTCTTCCAAATGAACAATGACCTCAAGCATACTTCCAAAGTTGTGGCAAAATGGCTTAAGGACAACAAAGTCAAGGTATTGGAGTGGCCATCACAAAGCCCTGACCTCAATCCTATAGAAAATGTGTGGGCAGAACTGAAAAAGCATGTGCCTACAAATCTGACTCAGTTACAACAGCTCTGTCAGGAGGAATGGGCCAAAATTCACCCAACTTATTGTGGGAAACTTGTTGAAGGCTACCCAAAATGTTTGACCCAAGTTAAACAATTTAAAGGCAATGCTACCAAATACTAATTGAGTGTAACTTCAGACCCACTGGGGATGTGATGAAAGAAATAAAAGCTGAAATAAATAATTCTCTCTACTATTATTTGACATTTCACATTATTATATTATTGATCAATTGACTATGACTTTTGTCACGCCCTGACTCTGGGGGACTCTTATTTGTTGAGTCAGGGTGTGATTTTCTATGTTGTGATTGTCTATGGTGTAATTTCTAGTATGTATATTTCTATGTTGGCCGGGGTGGTTCCCAATCAGAGGCAGCTGTCGCTCGTTGTCTCTGATTGGGGACCATACTTAGGCAGCCTATTGGCACTAGTGGATTGTGGGATCTTGTTCCGTGTGAGGTTTGTTGTGTGTACCTTAGGACGTCACGTATCTTTAGTTTTTGTTTTGTCGTTGTGTTTATTCGTTAAATAAACATGTTGGCATATCACGCTGCGCCTTGGTCCATCCCGTTTATGAACAATCGTGACAACTTTTCAGATCACCCAGTAATGCTATCTGCAGGGTTAACTCCAGGCAAACATTGTAATCTTTTAGCCATTCCTGGACCTGTGTCCAAAAACAAGCTACAGATGGACAGTACCAAAACAAATGATCTAATGATTCTGTCTCTTCGCAGCAAAATCTGCAGAGCTGGGAAGATTGTATCCCCCATAGAAATAACATTATATTAGTAGCAAGAATTTTATATAATAATTTAAATTGAAAAATTCTAAGTTTTGAATCCGGCGTCGTTTTGCGTATCAGTTCATAAACACTATGCCATGGGATCGGTACGTCAAAAATCTCTTCCCAACTATTTTGCAATCTATATGGGACGGCTGTCAATCCTTAGGTCCTTAAATGAAACTGGTATACTTTTTTATTTATCACAGTTTTCTTTAACCAATTATGGTCTTTAATGCAAGGCCGAAAGACAAGTTCCTTACTTTTTCCCCCTTCCACTTTCCTCTTCCATTTTTGAGGTAATGCTGCAATTATTTGGTTGTAATTTTGGGTAGAGCAGAAATGTCCATTTGTTTTTGTTAGCTGCATGTGCGACATAACTCCAACAATCCTACCGATTATATCATTTACGAAGATAATACCTTTTTTAAAAGTTTTGTCAAAAACATTTGTTTTTTTATCAATTAGTATATTTTAGTTTAACCACAATATTTGTTGCATTATTTGTTCTGTCGTTTCTGGAGGATTAAATTGAAATTGCAACTAACTTTCTATGGCTTGTTTTAGAAATAGTGATATGTGGGTGATGATTTCCTTTTCAAATAACTGAAAGTGAGAGGTTGTAATCTGAATAAATGGAAAAAGGCCATTCTTTAACATTGGGTGAGACAATCTTACTAATTTGCCAGAGAACCTGTTCGGATTTAAGTATAACTTTTGTATGACTGAAGCTTTTAGTGATAGGTTTAATGCTTTAATATTTAATCATTCTGTCCTCCGAATTCATATTCATTATATAAATAGGCCCGTTTAATTTTGTCTTGCTTGCCATTCCAAATAAAATTGAATATTTTTTACTCATATAATTTAAAAAAAACTGTTCGCTAGGTGTAGGCAAGACTATAAGCAAATAGGTAAACTGGGATAGTACCAAAGAGTTAATCAGGGTGATTTTTCCACAAATTGACAGGTATTTACCTTTCCATGGTAGCAAGTTCTTATCTATTCTTGCTAACTTTTTATTAACATGTATTGGAGTGAGATCATATATTTCATTTGGGATATATATTCTGAGTATATCCACATCACCATCAGACCATTTTATTGGTAAACTACATGGTAATGTAAACAATTAAAATTTTTAGTGATCCAATTCGTAATATAGTACATTTATTATAATTTGGTTGTAATCCAGAGAGGTTAGAAAATGTATCTAGATCCTCTATGAGGCTGTGGAGGGATTCAAGTTGTGGATTTAAAAGCAAACATGAATCATCAGCGTACAATGACACCTTTGTTTTTAAGCCCTGGATTTCTAATCCCTTGATATTATTGTTAGATCTGATTTTAATAGCTAACATCTCGATGGCAATAATAAATAGATATGCTGATAGTGGAAAACCTTGTTTCACTCCTCTTGACAGTTTAAACCTTTCTGAGAAATAGCCATTATTTACTATTTTACACCTAGGGTTACTATAGATGATTTTAACCCAATTTATAAGAGATTCTCCAAAATTGAAATGCTCCAGGCATTTATATATAAACCCAGTCGTACTTTATCAAATGCCTTTTCAAAGTCTGCTATGAATAGCAGGCCTGGTTTCCCAGATTTTTCATAGTGTTCTATTGTTTCCAGTACTTGCCTTATATTATATCCAATGTATCTTCCATGTAAAAAACATGTCTGATTAGAATGAATAATGTCCGACAATATCTTTTAAATTCTATGTGCTATACATTTTGCTAGAATTTTTGCATCACAACACTGAAGTGTAAGGGGCCTCCAATTTTTTTAATGGACTGGATCTTTATATTTTCCACTTGTATCCTGTTTCAGTAATAATGAAACCAGACCTACTTCTTGAGTGTTCTTCTTAAATCTACCATTTACATAGGAGTGGTTAAAACATGCTAATAACGGTCCTCTGAGTATATCAATAAGGTTTGGTATACCTCAACTGGTATGCCATCCAACCCTGGAGTTTTCCCGGACTTAAAGTCTTTAATTGCATCCAGAAGTTCCTCCTCTGTAATGTCACCTTCACATGAGTCACCTTCACACTTTCTGTATGGCTGTTAACTTTACATTTTCAATTGGAAAAAAAATCTCTACAATTAGCTTCAGTTAGAGGAGATGGAGGCGACTGAAATGAAAAAAATATGCTTAAAGTACTTTGTTTCCTCCTTCAAAATATAATTTGGTGAATCATGGGTGACTCCGTCATTTGTAACCAGTTTCAGTAAATTATTTTTGGTTGCATTCCTATGTTGAAGATTTAAAAAAGAATTTGGTGCATTTTCCCCCATATTCCATCCAGTTTGCTTTATTTTTATAATATATTACACTTGATCTTTCTTTTTGTTTTTCCTCTAATTTATTCTGAGCCTCTATGTTACAGTTTTTATTGTTATCTATCTGTTCTGTTAGACCTTCTATTTCCTTTGTTAGTATGGACTTTTTTGACCTAAATTGCTTTTGTTTTCGAGATGAGTACTGGCCTCTAAATGCACATTTAAAGGAGTCCCATACAATAAGGGGATTTGCTGTACCTATGTTATGTCGGGAAAAATCACTTATAAATTCCTCTGTCCAATAGGCTTTGATTAAATTTCCAATATCCTCGCCCACGTGGAAATTCAGTAAGAGTAATGTATATGCCAATTATATGATGGTCCGACCGCATTCTGTCCCCTATCAACACTTTTTAAACTTTTGGTGCCAACGAGAATGACATAAGAAAGAAGTCAAGATGACTAGCTTCATTGAGTCTCCGCCATGTACAGTGAGGGAAAAAAGTATTTGATACCCTGCTGATTTTGTACGTTTGCCCATTGACAAAGAAATGATCAGTCTATAATTTTAATGGTAGGTTTATTTGAACAGTGAGAGACAGAATAACAACAAAAACATCCAGAAAAACGCATGTCAAAAATGTTATAAATTGATTTGCATTTTAATGAGGGAAATAAGTATTTGACCCCTCTGCAAAACATGACTTAGTACTTGGTGGCAAGACCCTTGTTGGCAATAACAGAGGTCAGACGTTTCTTGTAGTTGGCCACCAGGTTTGCACACATCTCAGGAGGGATTTTGTCCCACTCCTCTTTGCAGATCTTCTCCAAGTCATTAAGGTTTCGAGGCTGACGTTTGGCAACTTGAACCTTCAGCTCCCTCCACAGATTTTCTATGGGATTAAGGTCTGGAGACTGGCTATGCCACTCCAGGACCTTAATGTGCTTCTTCTTGAGCCACTCCTTTGTTGCCTTGGCCGTGTGTTATGGGTCATTGTCATGCTGGAATACCCATCCACGACCCATTTTCAATGCCTTGGCTGAGGGAAGGAGGTTCTCACCCAAGATTTGACGGTACATGGCCCCGTCCATCGTCCCTTTGATGCGGTGAAGTTGTCCTGTCCCTTAGCAGAAAAACACCCCCGAAACATAATGTTTCCACCTCCGTGTTTGACAGTGGGGATGGTGTTCTTGGGGTCATAGGCAGCATTCCTCCTCCTCCAAACACGGTGAGTTGAGTTGATGCCAAAGAGCTCCATTTTGGTCTCAGCTGACCACAACGCTTTCACCCAGTTTTCCTCTGAATCATTCAGATGTTCATTGGCAAACTTCAGACGGGCATGTATATGTGCTTTCTTGAGCAGGGGGACCTTGTGGGCGCTGCAGGATTTCAGTCCTTCACGGCGTAGTGTGTTACCAATTGTTTTCTTGGTGACTATGGTCCCAGCTGCCTTGAGATCATTGACAATATCCTCCAGTGTAGTTCTGGGCTGATTCCTCACCGTTCTCATGATCATTGCAACTTCACGAGGTGAGATCTTGCATGGAGCCCCAGGCCGAGGGAGATTGACAGTTGTTTTGTGTTTCTTCCATTTGTTAATAATCGTACCAACTGTTGTCACCTTCTCACCAAGCTGCTTGGCGATGGTCTTGTAGCCCATTCCGGCCTTGTGTAGGTCTACAATCTTGTTCCTGACATCCTTGGAGAGCTCTTTGGTCTTGGCCATGGTGGAGAGTTTGGAATCTGATTGATTGATTGCTTCTGTGGACAGGTGTCTTTTATACAGGTAACAAGCTAAGATTAGGAGCACTCCCTTTAAGAGTGTACTCCTAATCTCAGCTCTTTACCTGTATAAAAGACACCTGGGAGACAGAAATCTTTCTGATTGAGAGGGGGTCAAATACTTATTTCCCTCATTAAAATGCAAATCAATTTATAACTTTTTTGACATGCGTTTTTCTGGATGTTTTTTGTTGTTATTCTGTCTCTCACTGTACAAATAAACCTACCATTAAAATTATAGACGGATCATTTCTTTGTCAGTGGGCAAACGTACAAAATCAGCAGGGGATCAAATACTTTTTTCCCTCACTGTATATCTCACTAGATCAGGATATTTAAGCCTCCATATATCTACTAGTTCTAATGTATCCATGACATTCACGATTTCCTTATGAGCATGAGGGTGATTGTTTGTTGTGTGATTTCCTTTACGGTCCATTGAGCTATTTAAAACGGTATTGTAATCTCCCACCATAATAATAGAGTCTTGAATTGCTTGCAGGGTTGATCATTTATTATATACAGTGGGGAGAACAAGTATTTGATAAACTGCCGATTTTGCAGGTTTTCCTACTTACAAAGCATGTAGAGGTCTGTCATTTTTATCATAGGTACACTTCAACTGTGAGAGACAGAATCTAAAACAAAGATCCAGAAAATCACATTGTATGATTTTTAAGTAATTCATTTGAATTTTATTGCATGACATAAGTATTTGATACATCAGAAAAGCAGAACTTAATATTTGGTACAGAAACCTTTGTTTGCAATTACAGAGATCATACATTTCCTGTAGGTCCTGACCAGGTTTGCACACACTGCAGCAGGGATTTTGGCCCACTCCTCCATACAGACCTTCTCCAGATCCTTCAGGTTTCGGGGCTGTCGCTGGGCAATACGGACTTTCAGCTCCCTCCAAAGATTTTCTATTGTGTTCTGGTCTGGAGACTGGCTAGGCCACTCCAGGACCTTGAGATGCTTCTTACGGAGCCACTCCTTAGTTGCCCTGGCTGTGTGTTTCGGGTCTTTGTCATGCTGAAAGACCCAGCCACGACCCATCTTCAATGCTCTTACTGAGGGAAGGAGGTTGTTGGCCAAAATCTCACGATACATGGCCCCATCCATCCTCCCCTCAATACGGTGCAGTCGTCCTGTCCCCTTTGCAGAAAAGCATCCCCAAAGAATTATGTTTCCACCTCCATGCTTCACGGTTGGGATGGTGTTCTTGGGGTTGTACTCATCCTTCTTCTTCCTCCAAAAATGGCAAGTTTAGTTTAGACCAAAAAGCTATATTTTTGTCTCATCAGACCACATGACCTTCTCCCATTCCTTCTCTGGATCATCCAGATGGTCATTGGCAAACTTCAGACGGGCCTGGACATGCGCTGGCTTGAGCAGGGGGACCTTGCGTGCGCTGCAGGATTTTTATCCATGACGGCGTAGTGTGTTACTAATGGTTTTCTTTGAGACTGTGGTCCCAGCTCTCTTCAGGTCATTGACCAGGTCCTGCCGTGTAGTTCTGGGCTGATCCCTCACCTTCCTCATGATCATTGATGCCCCACGAGGTGAGATCTTGCATGGAGCCCCAGACCGAGGGTGATTGACCGTCATCTTGAACTTCTTCCATTTTCTAATAATTGCGCCAACAGTTGTTGCCTTCTCACCAAGCTGCTTGCCTATTGTCCTGTAGCCCATCCCAGCCTTGTGCAGGTCTACAATTTTATCCCTGATGTCCTTACACAGCTCTCTGGTCTTGGCCATTGTGGAGAGGTTGGAGTCTGTTTGATTGAGTGTGTGGACAGGTGTATTTTATACAGGTAACGAGTTCAAACAGGTGCAGTTAATACAGGTAATGAGTGGAGAACAGGAGGGCTTCTTAAAGAAAAACTAACAGGTCTGTGAGAGCCGGAATTCTTACTGGTTGGTAGGTGATCAAATACTTATGTCATGCAATAAAATGCAAATTAATTACTTAAAAATCATACAATGTGATTTTCTGGAAGAAGCCACTGCTCCAAAACCGAGATTCTGTCTCTCACAGTTGAAGTGTACCTATGATAAAAATTACAGACCTCTACATGCTTTGTAAGTAGGAAAACCTACAAAATCGGCAGTGTATCAAATACTTGTTCTCCCCACTGTATATTGTCAAAGAAGTGTGGATTATCATTATTTGGTCCGTAAACATTAATGAGCCATATCTGTGTATGGTCCAAAACATATTGAAAATAATCCATATACCTTGCGTATCTGTTTGGACAATCTGCACATTCGGATCGAAATTACTGTTAATTAATATCATCACCCCTTTTGAGTTTCTTTGCCCATGGGAGAAGTATATTTCACCCCCCCATTCCTTTTTCCTCGCAACTTCATCTAGAATTGTTGAATGAGTTTCCTGTAAACAATATATATTATATTCATTTTCTTTAAGCCATGTAAATATTGTTCTTCTTTTGTTATTATCTGCTAAGCCATTACAATTATAACTGGCTATACTTATTTCACCATATACCACAATGAGATACAAGTTTCAAATCTATTTATAATTATACAGTTGAAGTCGGAAGTTTACATACACTTAGGTTGGATTCATTAAAACTTGTTTTTCAAGCACTCCACAAATTTCTGGTTAACAGAAAGGCAATGCTACCAAATACTAACCCTAATTGCTCCTGTAAGTCGCTCTGGATAAGAGCGTCTGCTAAATGACTAAAATGTAAATGTAAATGTAAACTTCTGACCCACTGGGAATGTGATAAAATAAATAAAAGCTGAAATAAATAATTCACTCTACTATTATTCTGACATTTCACATTCTTAAAATAATGTGGTAATCCTAACTGACCTAAAACAGGGAATTTTTCCTAGGATTAAATGTCAGGAATTGTGAAAAACTGAGTTTAAATGTATTTGGCTAAGCTGTATGTAAACTTCCGACAACTGTATATGGTTTGTAAATTTACCAATAGAAAATACCATAGTGATTGAGTGTCCATGATATTTGCATTGCTACTAAGTAACCCTCCAATTGTTCTCCACTAATTCCCCCGCTAAAGCCCCTCCCCATCCATGTTGGGCCGTCATCCCAGTGATCGGCATACCACCCCCGTCCCTCCGGATCCATAGGGCCCGAGAGGCCAGGACTCATCCATCGAAAACTGCACACAGTGCCACCCACAAAACAGAAGCAGGTTAACCGCCAAAAGCATTTCCAATGCTCTCATCTCAATATATGTATATAGCTATTTAAAAATCTATATATATTCAAATATCTTGCATATATTATTTTCCATCGTTATCATTTCATTTTCATTTTCGTCATTTAGCAGACGCTCATATCCAGAGCGACTTACAAATTGTCAATTCATATGTGTAATAATGTCGGCAGTTCATGCGTAGGATTTTAACCTAAAACCCGGATTGCCATTGTGTTACATTACATTTTTGACAAGCAATTATTATTTTAGCAAACAATTATTGTGGTTCATCCTATATTCTCCCTAACATCCTTACCCCATTGCAACACACGCACATACTCTAACACACTCAACTCCTTTCCTCCACAATCAACCATAATATCAGATGCTCAACGGTTGTTACATCCCAAAGCCCAACTCACGAAAGGACCTGAATTAACGAATGCATATGCGAATGCTATACAGTTACAGCTGTTTGAGAAAGCATGCAAGATTGAGCAAAAATTGACAACAATGTGAGATTTGATTAATATATTGAATCTATGTCAAGTCCTAGGAATGGAGATCAGATCCACCCTCTTCACCTGCGACACAAACACTCTGGTCCCCCGTTGTAACCATTTTTCCCAAGCATCTCCATGCAGTCAGACCTTTGATTATTTTGTGCCACCTGGGCCACAATAATAAGCCCCCTCTCTGATTTTCCGAGTGTGACCCCCTCCCCATGGGTTACTGCAGCCAGTGTTGCCAGCAATGCCACTACCTGAGTGGGGGTACACCACCGGAATCCCCACCGGCTAGGTACAAGGTCGTCAAGGTTCTCATTAGCAGCTTTGAGAATTTTCTTGTATATTATGCTCTCCCATCAGGGGGCTCTGGCTTTGTAGGACCAACAATGCCAGGCAGGCTCAGAATCTTGAGGGGGCGGTGCTGCTCAAGTAGGTCTCTGACCACATTTATTTTTCTGTTTTGGCTGCATATAGGCATCTCACAGCAGGTCCATAAAACAGATGGGTGGGTGTCTGGGATATAGGGTTGGGGATCGTTCCATCATGATAGGACAATAAAAAAATATATTAGATATACAGTGGGGAAAAAAGGATTAAGTCAGCCACCAATTGTGCAAGTTCTCCCACTTAAAAAGATGAGAGAGGCCTGTAATTTTCATCACAGGTACACAACAACTATGACAGACAAATTGAGAATGTTTTTCTCCAGAAAATCACATTGTAGGATGCTTAATGAATTTATTTGCAAATTATGGTGGAAAATAAGTATTTGGTCACCTACAAACAAGCAAGATTTCTGGCTCTCACAGACCTGTAACTTCTTCTTTAAGAGGCTCCTCTGTCCTCCACTCGTTACCTGTATTAATGGCACCTGTTTGAACTTGTTATCAGTATAAAGGACACCTGTCCACAACCTCAAACAGTCACACTCCAAACTCCACTCTGGCCAAGACCAAAGAGCTGTCAAAGGACACCAGAAACAAAATTGTAGACCTGCACCAGGCTGGGAAGACTGAATCTGCAATAGGTAAGCAGCTTGGTTTGAAGAAATCAACTGTGGGAGCAATTATTAGGAAATGGAAGACATACAAGACCACTGATAATCTCCCTCGATCTGGGGCTCCATGCAAGATCTCACCCCGTGGGGTCAAACTGATCACAAGAATGGTGAGCAAAAATCCCAGAACCACACGGGGGGACCTAGTGAATGACCCGCAGAGAGCTGGGACCAAAGTAACAAAGCCTACCATCAGTAACACACTACGCCGCCAGGGACTCAAATCCTGCAGTGCCAGATGTGTCCCCCTGCTTAAGCCAGTTCATGTCCAGGCCCGTCTGAAGTTTGCTAGAGTGCATTTGGATGATCCAGAAGAGGATTGGGAGAATGTCATATGGTCAGATGAAACCAAAATAAAACTTTGATAAGGTAGGACAGCCCTGGATTTAGGTAAGAGCGAGCAATTCGACCCTAGGTCAGATTCCCACTTCACACACACACACACACAGTGAAATGACCCAATTAAGTTATTGCCTAGCAACAGAGAATTCTAACTATAAAACTCAGTTTTATCTCATAGTCCACTAAAAACTCTCCCTCATATCCCCCCAATGTGGGACTCATTGTCCCTCAACCTTACAAAAGTATATTATGTTTATGCTATCAATCACAATCTTTGCATTTGTCACGCCCTGGCTCTGGGGACTCTAGTATGTTGAGCCAGGGTGTGAGTTTTCATTTGTGTTTGTTCTAGTTGTTGTATTTCTATGTTGGCCAGGGTGGCTCCCAATCAGAGACGGCTGTAACTCGTTGTCTCTGATTGGGAGCCATACTTAAGTAGCCGTTAGGCATTCATTTGGTGTGGTTTCTTGTTCTAGTTGGTTTGTGTTGACCGTTGACTGTCACGTTATCGTTATTGTTCGTGTTTCCTTCAGTGTTAATAAATATGTTTGCATTCAACGCTGCGCATTGGTCCTCTGTTCCCGACGATCGTGACAGAAGAACCCACCAAGACTGGACCAAGCAGCGTGTCCAGGAGCCATCGCCAGGGAGATCTCTAGCAGATCTCCTTCGCCTCCTCGACTGGGTCAAGCCGGGTGAGGAAGAGAAGGGCCGGACTTGGAAGCAGAAGGGCGAAAGTCTGGCGAGGGACATGGAGACCTGGTCCACGGGTAGGAGAGACGCCCAGAAATGTTTTAGGGGGGGGGGCTCACGCCGTGGACGACGGGGCAGCAGGGGGCCGCGATGGAGCGGTTAGTAGAGGAGGCCGCCAGGTTACGGGGGCCACTGGTCACTAAAGGGGAGGAGAGTGTAGAGGCACGTCGAGAGGTATTGGGGTGTGTTACCAGTCCGGTCCGGCCCGTTCCTGATCCCCCCGTAGGGCCAGTGGTGTGTGTCCCCAGTACGGTCCGGCCTGTTCCTGTCCCTCGCACCGAGCCTGTGGTGCGCGTCGTCAGCCCGGTCCGGCCTGTTCCTGCTCCCCGCACCAAGCCAATGGTGCGCGTCGCCAGCCCGGCCTGGCCTGTTCCTGCTCCCCGCACCAAGCCAATGGTGCGTTTCGTCAGCCCAGCTCGGCCCGCTCCTGCTCCCCGCACCAAGTCAGTGGTGCGCTTCGTCAGCCCGGCTCGGCCCGCTCCTGCTCCCCGCACCAAGTCAGTGGTGCGTTTCGTCAGCCCAGCTCTGCCCGCTCCTGCTCCCCGCACCAAGTCAGTGGTGCGCTTCGTCAGCCCGGCTCGGCCCGTTCCTGCTCCCCGCACCAAGTCAGTGGTGCGCTTCGTCAGCCCGGTCCGGCCCGTTCCTGCTCCCCACACCAAGCCAGTGGTGTGCGTCGTCAGTCTGGCACAGCCCGTGCCTGTTCCACCGGTGCCTGGTTCAGCACGGGTCAGCTGCTTCACGCCGGAGCTAGATCAATCCGCTCCACCAGTGTGCAGTCCAGCTCCGGTCAGCAGGGCCAGACCGGACCAGGGGTACTTTGGGGGGTTAGAGAGGGAGTGGGGATCATGCCCGGAGCCGGATCCGCCACCAAGGCGGAGTGCCCACCCGGTCCCTCCCCTGTGGTATTTGGTTGGCGCGGTCGGAGTCCGCGCCTTTAGGGGGGGGTACTGTCATGCCCTGGCTCTGGGGACTCTAGTATGTTGAGCCAGGGTGTGAGTTTTCATTTGTGTTTGTTCTAGTTGTTGTATTTCTATGTTGGCCAGGGTGGCTCCCAATCAGAGATGGCTGTAGCTCGTTGTCTCTGATTGGGAGCCATACTTAAGTAGCCGTTAGGCATTCATTTGGTGTGGTTTCTTGTTCTAGTTGGTTTGTGTTGACCGTTACGTTATCGTTATTGTTCGTGTTTCCTTCAGTGTTAATAAATATGTTTGCATTCAACGCTGCGCATTGGTCCTCTGTTCCCGACGATCGTGACAGCATTCAAGGTTATACTCACAATGAACAATATCAATAATTCTACTCAAAACAATTCCAATATATGTGTTGGTATCCCAACACATAAAATAAATTCAATTTTGGTTTAACCATAATATCTAAGACATGTTGAGAATAGTGTCAACATCTTTAGTTATTAACATATTAATAACTTATTCAGATCAAGGGTTGTGGATAAGCTTACAACTAATAATCATAATCAAATTATTTACCCAAATCAAATTTAGATTTTACAATTCTTAGTTAGTCACCTTGGTTCCATCATTCAAAGTTAAAACTCTCACCTTAGCGCATATCGACACTGGCAGAATGTACATTTATATTATCCATAATTCTAGCATGTGCTAGAAGGAGAATAACAACAGATCAGTATGTCATTGCATTCTTAGTCTAAGTTACTATAAATTTAGCATTGTATAATTTCTCCTTAATCAAGCTACTACCTCAAATAACAATCCCTTCCTCCCCCGGTGTCAAGAATGCTGTAGGTGGGTGTAGTGGTGGAATCAAGCGCAGGACACCGAAGTATAGTCCAAAAGACATTAGTTCAAATTCCAACAAGGAAAATACGAAGAAAACTTGCCCGAAGGCGAAACTACGCACGAAGGCGACACAAACAAAAGGCGCACTAAACATGTGCATAAACGCTCCAACACAGTGGAGTGAAGCTCAACCGAGCGAAAATACAAGCACAGCACACGACAGAAAATAATCACACACAAACACAGACACACCCAACGAGACTTAAATAGAACACTAATGAGGACTAACTAGACACAGGTGTACAACATCAAGACCAAACCAAACGAACATGAAACATAGATCGGTGGCAGCTAGTACTCCGGGGACGACGACCGCCGATGCCTGCCCGAACCAGGAGGAGGAGCAGCCTCGGCCGAAACCGTGACACCCGGCACTCAATCTTCTGGCGTGTCTTCATTATGTTCTTCAGATAGCTTTATAGTTCAACTTGGATTGCCCATGACAATGCCCCAATTCCAATGTCACACCTGAGCTGCCCCACCTCTACCTCGATTATGTTTTGTCTATTTTGCCAACCAGTGTACCAAAACTATGGGAAATGTTGTATTTGAATAGATCTCTCTTCATGCCCACTCCACATGGACTCCTGTCACATTCTTGAGAGAAAAGGCATAAGGGAAAAGGCAGTTGATTGCTTTGATTGGATGCTGGTTCTGATTCAGGTCTCCTGGTAGAGGTGGTGCTTGACAGGAACATCTTCAATGCCTTTGTTGCTCCTCTTCAGCCAGGAAGAGATTTTTTTTGTTTTTATTGAGGTTCACACCGTTCTGGACCAAATTGTCTCTTCAATGCATTAAGACACCATCCGTAGTAACCTCAAGAAAAGACAGATCATAAGTTAAGTTAAGTTCACTTCCAATCCAAAAAATCCCTATAAGCATTGACTATATGACAAATTATAATGTTTCAACAATCATTCTTAATACCATTGTCTAATGCTTGACCCTGCTGCCTGATATATTTTTCTTTGAGGGGTGTCTGCATTTCAAAGGCTATCTGTACAAATGCCATATATTTTCACATTCTCCCATGAATTCTTCCAAATTATATAACCCAATTGTTTTATTGTAACACTCCTATATTGGCTCATAGTCTATTTGATATTACTCTGGCGTTTCCCTTTTCCTTGTTCCTATTCTAACATCTAATTGCTTACACTTCTCTCCCCAACCTGGTTGATTATAAAATTGTTTACATTCAGGATTTCCTAAATATGACAAACATTCTGCTGGACAATATGGTCTTTCCGAGTTCCTTAGATGACAGAAGTTGTGGTTGAATCATAGCACAGTCCTGGTCACTGTGGAGATTTGGAATTACTGTTAATTATTTAAAAAGAGATGTGGTTCATATTAGAATATTTTCTTTATTTAATTTTAATGTAATAAATTGTACTCATCTTAAGATTCTCATGCATTGTGAAAAGTACGGTGATCAGCAAGAGAGTGCTTTGAGTGGCTCCTGTGGTGCAATCGGTTAGCGTGTGGTAGTTTTAAGACAGTATGCAGAATATTGATTTCGAGGTTGTTATTAAGAGGCTCTCATGGAGGACAGCAATTTTTTTACCCTGTGCCAGTCTATTTCTTGTCCAGAAATGGAGCACATTTAACTGCATTAGCAAAGAATGCATCATTATTATCACATGCAATGTTAGGATTTGAACCAGGGTATCTTGTTTACAAATAGGAGATTTGCCCAGTTAAGCCACAGCACACAACAACATCACAATTTGACATAGCAAGCCCGCACTTCAGAGGATGTGTATGGCAGTTGGTAACGTGAGTTGGATATTCGCAGAAGAAAAGAACACCCAACGTGGGGCTCGAACCCACAACCCTGAGATTAAGTGTCTCATACGCTACCAACTGAGCTAGCTTGCCTGTTTGTGCAAGAGCTTGCTTGGGATTTACCTGACATTAGAACCTGGATTGTAGTTTTCTAGGTGAGTCAGAGAGTTGGTTTGGGCCTCGGACCTATAACCCTGAGATTAAGATTCTCATGCATTGTGAAAAGTACGGTGATCAGCAAGAGAGTGCTTTGAGTGGCTCCTGTGGTGCAATCGGTTAGCGTGTGGTAGTTACAGTGGGGGAAAAAAGTATTTAGTCAGCCACCAATTGTGCAAGTTCTCCCACTTAAAAAGATGAGAGAGGCCTGTAATTTTCATCATAGGTACACGTCAACTATGACAGACAAAATGAGAAAAAAAATTCCGGAAAATCACATTGTAGGATTTTTTATGAATTTATTTGCAAATTATGGTGGAAAATAAGTATTTGGTCAATAACAAAAGTTTCTCAATACTTTGTTGTATACCCTTTGTTGGCAATGACACAGGTCAAAAGTTTTCTGTAAGTCTTCACAAGGTTTTCACACACTGTTGCTGGTATTTTGGCCCATTCCCCCATGCAGATCTCCTCTAGAGCAGTGATGTTTTGGGGCTGTCGCTGGGCAACACGGACTTTCAACTCCCTCCAAAGATTTTCTATGGGGTTGAGATCTGGAGACTGGCTAGGCCACTCCAGGACCTTGAAATGCTTCTTACGAAGCCACTCCTTCGTTGCCCGGGCGGCGTGTTTGGGATCATTGTCATGCTGAAAGACCCAGCCACGTTTCATCTTCAATGCCCTTGCTGATGGAAGGAGGTTTTCACTCAAAATCTCACGATACATGGCCCCATTCATTCTTTCCTTTACACGGATCAGTTGTCCTGGTCCCTTTGCAGAAAAACAGCCCCAAAGCATGATGTTTCCACCCCCATGGTTCACAGTAGGTATGGTGTTCTTTGGATGCAACTCAGCATTCTTTGTCCTCCAAACACGACGAGTTGAGTTTTTACCAAAAAGTTCTATTTTGGTTTCATCTGACCATATGACATTCTCCCAATCCTCTTCTGGATCATCCAAATGCACTCTAGCAAACTTCAGACGGGCCTGGACATGTACTGGCTTAAGCAGGGGGACACGTCTTGCACTGCAGGATTTGAGTCCCTGGCGGCGTAGTGTGTTACTGATGGTAGGCTTTGTTACTTTGGTTCCAGCTCTCTGCAGGTCATTCACTAGGTCCCCCCGTGTGGTTCTGGGATTTTTGCTCACCGTTCTTGTGATCATTTTGACCCAACGGGGTGAGATCTTGCGTGGAGCCCCAGATCGAGGGAGATTATCAGTGGTCTTGTATGTCTTCCATTTCCTAATAATTGCTCCCACAGTTGATTTCTTCAAACAATGCTGCTTACCTATTGCAGATTCAGTCTTCCCAGCCTGGTGCAGGTCTACAATTTTGTTTCTGGTGTCCTTTGACAGCTCTTTGGTCTTGGCCATAGTGGAGTTTGGAGTGTGACTGTTTGAGGTTGTGGACAGGTGTCTTTTATACTGATAACAAGTTCAAACAGGTGCCATTAATACAGGTAACGAGTGGAGGACAGAGGAGCCTCTTAAAGAAGAAGTTACAGGTCTGTGAGAGCCAGAAATCTTGCTTGTTTGTAGGTGACCAAATACTTATTTTCCACCATATTTTGCAAATAAATTCATTAAAAATCCTACAATGTGATTTTCTGGATTTTTCTTTCTCAATTTGTCTGTCATAGTTGACGTGTACCTATGATGAAAATTACAGGCCTCTCTCATCTTTTTAAGTGGGAGAACTTGCACAATTGGTGGCTGACTAAATACTTTTTTTCCCCACTGTATAAGACAGTACGCAGAAGATTGATTTCGAGGTTGTTATTAAGAGGCTCTCATGAAGGACAGCTATTTTTTTAACCTGTGCCTGTCTATTTCTTGTCCAGAAATGGAGCACATTTAACAACATTTGCAAACAAAGCGTCATTATTATCACATGCGATGTTTGGATTCAAACCAGGGTATCTTGTTTCCAAATAGGAGATTTGACCAGTTAAGCCACAACATTGCAATTCGAGATAGCAAGCCCGCACTTTGAGATAGCAAGCCTGCACTTCAGAGGATGTGTATGACAGTTGGTAACGTGAGTTGGATATTCGCAGAAGAAAAGAACACCCAACGTGGGGCTCGAACCCACAACCCTGAGATTAAAAGTCTCATGCTCTACCGACTGAGCTAGCCAGGCTGTATGTGCAATAGCTAGTTTGGGATTTACCTGACATTCGAACCTGGATTGTAGTTTTCTAGGTGAGTCAGAGAGATGGTTTGGGCCTCGGACCTATAACCCTGAGATTAATAATAATATGCCATTTAGCAGACGCTTTTATCCAAATATTGATTTCGAGGTTGTTATTAAGAGGCTCACATGGAGGACAGCTATTTTTTTACCCTGTGCCAGTCTATTTCTTGTCCAGAAATGGAGCACATTTAACTGCATTAGCAAAGAATGCATCATTATTGTCAAATGCAATGTTAGGATTCGAACCAGAGTATCTTTTTTCCAAATAGGAGATTTATCCAGTTAAGCCACAGCAACCAACAACATCACACTTTGAGATAGCAAGCCCGCACTTCAGAGGATGTGTATGGCAGTTGGTAACATGAGTTGGATATTTGCCTAAGAAAAGAACGCCCAACGTGGAGCTCAAACCCACATCCCTGAGATTAAGAGTCTCATGCTTTACTGACTGAGCTGGCCGGACTGTCAGTGCAAGAGCTAGCTTGAGATTTACCTGACATTCGAACCTGGATTGTAGTTTTCTAGGTGAGTCAGAGAGTTGGTTTGGGCCTCGGACCTATAACCCTGAGATTAAGATTCTCATGCATTATGAAAAGTACGGTGATCAGCAAGAGAGTGCTTTGAGTGGCTCCTGTGGTGCAATCGGTTAGCGTGTGGTAGTTATAAGACAGAATGTCAAAGATTGATTTCGAGGTTTTTATTAAGAGGCTCACATGGAGGACAGCAATTTTTTTACACTGTGCCTGTCTATTTCTTGTCCAGAAATGGAGCACATTTAACTGCATTAGCAAAGAATATGTCATTATTGTCACATGCAATGTTAGGATTCGAACCAGAGTATCTTGATTCCAAATAGGAGATTTGACCAGTTAAGCCACAGCACCCAATAAACATCGCACTTCGAGATAGCAAGCCCGCACTTCAGAGGATGTGTATGGTAGTTGGTAACGTGAGTTGGATATTTGCCGAAGAAAAGAACACCCAACGTGGGGCTCGAACCCACAACCCTGAGATTAAGTGTCTCATACGCTACCAACTGAGCTAGCTTGCCTGTTTGTGCAAGAGCTTGCTTGGGATTTACCTGACATTCGAACCTGGATTGTAGTTTTCTATGTGAGTCAGAGAGTTGGTTTGGGCCTCGGACCTATAACCCTGAGATTAAGATTCTCATGCATTGTGAAAAGTACGGTGGTCAGCAAGAGAGTGCTTTGAGTGGCAATCGGTTAGCGTGTGGTAGTTATAAGACAGTACGCAGAAGATTGATTTCGAGGTTGTTATTAAGAGGCTCACATGGAGGACAACAATTTTTTTACCCTGTGCCTGTCTATTTCTTGTCCAGAAATGGAGCACATTCAACTGCATTAGCAAAGAATATGTCGTTATTGTCACATGCAATCTCAGGATTCGAACCAGAGTATCTCGTTTCCAAATAGGAGATTTGACCAGTTAAGACACAGCACCCAAGAACATCTCACTTCGAGATAGCAAGCCCGCACTTCAGAGGATGTGTATGGCAGTTGGTAACGTGAGTTGGATTTTTGCCGAAGAAAAGTACGCCCAAAATTGGGCTCAAACCCACAACCCTGAGAATAAGAGTCTCATGCTCTACCGACTGAGCTAGCCAGGCTGTATGTGCAATAGCTAACTTGTGATTTACCTGACATTCGAACCTGGATTGTAGTTTTCTAGTTGAGTCTGAGAGTTGGTTTGGGCCTCGGACCTATAACCCTGAGATTAAGATTCTCATGCATTGTGAAAAGTACGGTGATCAGCAAGAGAGTGCTTTGAGTGGCTCCTGTAGTGCAATCGGTTAGCGTGTGGTAGTTATAAGACAGTACGCAGAAGATTGATTTCGAGGTTGTTATTAAGAGGCTCACATGGAGGACAGCAATTTTTTTACCCTGTGCCTGTCTATTTCTTGTCCAGAAATGGAGCACATTCAACTGCATTAGCAAAGAATATGTCATTATTGTCACATGTAATGTTAAGATTCGAACCAGAGTATCATGTTTCCAAATAGGAGATTTGACCAGTTAAGACACAGCACCCAAGAACAGCGCACTTCGAGATAGCAAGCCCGCACTTCAGAGGATGTGTATGGCAGTTGGTAACGTGAGTTGGATATTTGCCTTAGAAAAGTACGCCCAACGTGGGTCTCAAACCCACAACCCTGAGATTAAGAGTCTCATGCTCTACCGACTGAGCTAGCCAGGCTGTATGTGCAATAGCTAGCTTGTGATTTACCTGACATTCAAACCTTGATTGTAGTTTTCTAGGTGAGTCAGAGAGTTGGTTTGGGCCTCGGACCTATAACCCTGAGATTAAGATTCTCATGCATTGTGAAAAGTACGGTGGTCAGCAAGAGAGTGCTTTGAGTGGCAATCGGTTAGCTTGTGGTAGTTATAAGACAGTACGCAGAAGATTGATTTCGAGGTTGTTATTAAAAGGCTCACATGGAGTACAGCAATTTTTTTACCCTGTGCCTGTCTATTTCTTGTCCAGAAATGGAGCACATTCAACTGCATTAGCAAAGAATACGTCATTATTGTCACATGCAATGTTAGGATTCAAACCAGAGTATCTTGTTTCCAAATAGGAGGTTTTACCAGTTAAGCCACATTACCCAATAAACATCACACTTCGAGATAGCAAGCCCGCACTTCAGAGGATGTGTATGGCAGTTGGTAACGTGAGTTGGATATTTGCCTAAGAAAAGGACGCCCAACGTGGGGCTCGAACCCACGACCCTGCGATTAAGAGTCTCATGCTCTACCGACTGAGATAGCCAGGCTGTACATGCAATAGCTAATTTGGGAATTACCTGACATTCGAACCTGGATTGTAGTTTTCTAGTTGAGTCAGAGAGTTGGTTTGGGCCTCGGACCTATAACCCTGAGATTAAGATTCTCATGCATTGTGAAAAGTACGGTGATCAGCAAGAGAGTGCTTTGAGAGGCTCCTGTAGTGCAATCGGTTAGCGTGTGGTAGTTATAAGACAGTACGCAGAAGATTGATTTCGAGGTTGTTATTAAGAGGCTCACATGGAGGACAGCAATTTTTTTACCCTGTGCCAGTCTATTTCTTGTCCAGAAATGGAGCACATTCAACTGCATTAGCAAAGAATATGTCATTATTGTCACATGCAATGTTAGGATTCGAACCAGAGTATCTTGTTTCCAAATAGGAGATTTGACCAGTTAAGACACAGCACCCAAGAACAGCGCACTTCGAGATAGCAATCCCGCACTTCAGAGGATGTGTATGGCAGTTGGTAACGTGAGTTGGATATTTGCCGAAGAAAAGGACGCCCAACGTGGGGTTCGAACCCACGACCCTGAGATTAAGAGTCTCATGCTCTACCGACTGAGCTAGACAGGCTGTACATGCAATAGCTAATTTGGGATTTACCTGACATTCGACCCTGGATTGTAGTTTTCTAGGTGAGTCAGAGAGTTGGTTTGGGCCTCGGACCTATAACCCTGAGATTAAGATTCTCATGCATTGTGAAAAGTACGGTGGTCAGCAAGAGAGTGCTTTGAGTGGCTCCTGTGGTGCAATCGTTAGCGTGTGGTAGTTATAAGACAGTACGCAGAAGATTGATTTCGAGGTTGTTATTAAGAGGCTCACATGGAGGACAGCAATTTTTTTACCCTGTGCCCGTCTATTTCTTGTCCAGAAATGGAGCACATTTAACTGCATTAGCAAAGAATACGTCATTATTGTCACATGCAATGTTAGGATTCGAACCAGAAAATCTTGTTTCCAAATAGGAGATTTGACAAGTTAAGACACAGCACCCAAGAACATCGCACTTCGAGATAGCAAGCCCGCACTTCAGAGGATGTGTATGGCAGTTGGTAACGTCAGTTGGATTTTTGCAGAAGAAAAGTACGCCCAACGTGGGGCTCGAACCAACGACCCTGAGATTAAGAGTCTCATGCTTTACCGAATCAGCTAGCCAGGCTGTATGTGCAATTGCTAGCTTGGGATTTACCTGACATTCAAACCTTGATTGTAGTTTTCTAGGTGAGTCAGAGAGTTGGTTTGGGCCTCGGACCTATAACCCTGAGATTAAGATTCTCATGCATTGTGAAAAGTACGGTGATCAGCAAGAGAGTGCTTTGAGTGGCTCCTGTGGTGCAATCGGTTAGCGTGTGGTAGTTATAAGACAGTACGCAGAAGATTGATTTCGAGGTTGTTATTAAGAGGCTCACATGGAGTACAGCAATTGTTTTACCTTGTGCCTGTCTATTTCTTGTCCAGAAATGGAGCACATTCAACTGCATTAGCAAAGAATATGTCATTAAATCAAATCAAATCAAATCAAATCAAAATCAAATCAAATTTTATTGGTCACATGCGCCGAATACAACAGGTGCAGACATTACAGTGAAATGCTTACTTACAGCCCTCAACCAACAGTGCATTTATTTTAAACAAAAAGTAAGAATAAAACAACAACAAAAAAGTGTTGAGAAAAAAAGAGCAGAAGTAAAATAAAGTGACAGTAGGGAGGCTATATATACAGTAAAATAAAGTGACAGTAGGGAGGCTATATATACAGGGGGGTACCGTTGCATAGTCAATGTGCGGGGGCACCGGCTAGTTGAGGTAGTTGAGGTAATATGTACATGTGGGTAGAGTTAAAGTGACTATGCATAAATACTTAACAGAGTAGCAGCAGCGTAAAAAGGATGGGGTGGGGGGGCAGTGCAAATAGTCCGGGTAGCCATGATTAGCTGTTCAGGAGTCTTATGGCTTGGGGGTAGAAGCTGTTGAGAAGTCTTTTGGACCTAGACTTGGCACTCCGGTACCGCTTGCCGTGCGGTAGCAGAGAGAACAGTCTATGACTAGGGTGGCTGGAGTCTTTGACAATTTTGAGGGCCTTCCTCTGACACCGCCTGGTATAGAGGTCCTGGATGGCAGGGAGCTTTGCCCCAGTGATGTACTGGGCCGTACGCACTACCCTCTGTAGTGCCTTGCGGTCAGAGGCCAAGCAGTTGCCATACCAGGCGGTGATGCAACCAGTCAGGATGCTCTCGATGGTGCAGCTGTAGAATTTTTTGAGGATCTGGGGACCCATGCCAAATCTTTTTAGTCTCCTGAGGGGGAATAGGCTTTGTCGTGCCCTCTTCACGACTGTCTTGGTGTGTTTGGACCATGATAGTTCGTTGGTGATGTGGACACCAAGGAACTTGAAGCTCTCAACCTGTTCCACTACAGCCCCGTCGATGAGAATGGGGGCGTGCTCAGTCCTCTTTTTTTTCCTGTAGTCCACAATCATCTCCTTTGTCTTGGTCACGTTGAGGGAGAGGTTGTTGTCCTGGCACCACACGGCCAGATCTCTGACCTCCTCTCTATAGGCTGTCTCATCGTTGTCGGTGATCAGGCCTACCACTGTTGTGTCGTCGGCAAACTTAATGATGGTGTTGGAGTCGTGCCTGGCCATGCAGTCATGGGTGAACAGAGAGTACAGGAGGGGACTGAGCACGCACCCCTGAGGGGCCCCCGTGTTGAGGATCAGTGTGGCAGATGTGTTGTTACATTATTACATTATTGTCACATGCAATGTTAGGATTCGAACCAGAGTATCATGTTTCCAAATAGGAGATTTGACCAGTTAAGCCACAGCACCCAATAAACATCACACTTCGAGATAGCAAGCCTGCACTTCAGAGGATGTGTATGGCAGTTGGTAATGTCAGTTGGATTTTTGCAGAAGAAAAGTACGCCCAACGTGGGGCTCGAACCCACGACCCTGAGATTAAGAGTCTCATGCTCTACCGAAAGAGCTAGCCAGGCTGTATGTGAAATTGCTAGCTTGGGATTTACCTGACATTCAAACCTTGATTGTAGTTTTCTAGGTGAGTCAGAGAGTTGGTTTGGGCCTCGAACCTATAACCCTGAGATTAAGATTCTCATGCATTGTGAAAAGTACGGTGATCAGCAAGAGAGTGCTTTGAGTGGCTCCTGTGGTGCAATCGGTTAGCGTGTGGTAGTTATAAGACAGTACGCAGAAGATTGATTTCGAGGTTGTTATTAAGAGGCTCACATGGAGGACAGCAATTGTTTTACCTTGTGCCTGTCTATTTCTTGTCCAGAAATGGAGCACATTCAACTGCATTAACAAAGAATATGTCATTATTGTCACATGCAATGTTAGGATTCGAACCAGAGTATCATGTTTCCAAATAGGAGATTTGACCAGTTAAGCGACACCACCCAATAAACATCACACTTCGAGATAGCAAGCCCGCACTTCAGAGGATGTGTATGGTAGTTGGTAACGTGAGTTGGATATTTGCCGAAGAAAAAGACCCCCAACGTGGGGCTCGAACCCACGACCCTGAGATTAAGAGTCTCATGCTCTACCGACTGAGCTAGCCAGGCTGTACATGCAATAGCTAATTTGGGATTTACCTGACATTCGAACCTGGATTGTAGTTTTCTAGGTGAGTCAGAGAGTTGGTTTGGGCCTCGGACCTATAACCCTGAGATTAAGATTCTCATGCATTGTGAAAAGTACGGTGGTCAGCAAGAGAGTGCTTTGAGTGGCTCCTGTGGTGCAATCGTTAGCGTGTGGTAGTTATAAGACAGTACGCAGAAGATTGATTTCGAGGTTGTTATTAAGAGGCTCACATGGAGGACAGCAATTTTTTTACCCTGTGCCCGTCTATTTCTTGTCCAGAAATGGAGCACATTTAACTGCATTAGCAAAGAATACGTCATTATTGTCACATGCAATGTTAGGATTCGAACCAGAAAATCTTGTTTCCAAATAGGAGATTTGACAAGTTAAGACACAGCACCCAAGAACATCGCACTTCGAGATAGCAAGCCCGCACTTCAGAGGATGTGTATGGCAGTTGGTAATGTCAGTTGGATTTTTGCAGAAGAAAAGTACGCCCAACGTGGGGCTCGAACCCACGACCCTGAGATTAAGAGTGTAATGCTCTACCGACTAAGCTAGCCAGGCTGTATGTGCAATTGCTAGCTTGTGATTTACCTGACATTCAAACCTGCATTGTAGTTTTCTAGGTGAGTCAGAGAGTTGGTTTGGGCCTCGGACCTATAACCCTGAGATTAAGATTCTGATGCATTGTGAAAAGTACGGTGGTCAGCAAGAGAGTGCTTTGAGTGGCAATCGGTTAGCTTGTGGTAGTTATAAGACAGTACGCAGAAGATTGATTTCGAGGTTGTTATTAAAAGGCTCACATGGAGTACAGCAATTTTTTTACCCTGTGCCTGTCTATTTCTTGTCCAGAAATGGAGCACATTTAACTGCATTAGCAAAGAATACGTCATTATTGTCACATGCAATGTTAGGATTCAAACCAGAGTATCTTGTTTCCAAATAGGAGGTTTGACCAGTTAAGCCACATTACCCAATAAACATCACACTTCGAGATAGCAAGCCCGCACTTCAGAGGATGTGTATGGCAGTTGGTAACGTCAGTTGGATTTTTGCAGAAGAAAAGTACGCCCAACGTGGGGCTCGAACCAACGACCCTGAGATTAAGAGTCTCATGCTTTACCGAATCAGCTAGCCAGGCTGTATGTGCAATTGCTAGCTTGGGATTTACCTGACATTCAAACCTTGATTGTAGTTTTCTAGGTGAGTCAGAGAGTTGGTTTGGGCCTCGGACCTATAACCCTGAGATTAAGATTCTCATGCATTGTGAAAAGTACGGTGATCAGCAAGAGAGTGCTTTGAGTGGCTCCTGTGGTGCAATCGGTTAGCGTGTGGTAGTTATAAGACAGTACGCAGAAGATTGATTTCGAGGTTGTTATTAAGAGGCTCACATGGAGTACAGCAATTGTTTTACCTTGTGCCTGTCTATTTCTTGTCCAGAAATGGAGCACATTCAACTGCATTAGCAAAGAATATGTCATTAAATCAAATCAAATCAAATCAAATTAAAATCAAATCAAATTTTATTGGTCACATGCGCCGAATACAACAGGTGCAGACATTACAGTGAAATGCTTACTTACAGCCCTCAACCAACAGTGCATTTATTTTAAACAAAAAGTAAGAATAAAACAACAACAAAAAAGTGTTGAGAAAAAAAGAGCAGAAGTAAAATAAAGTGACAGTAGGGAGGCTATATATACAGTAAAATAAAGTGACAGTAGGGAGGCTATATATACAGGGGGGTACCGTTGCATAGTCAATGTGCGGGGGCACCGGCTAGTTGAGGTAGTTGAGGTAATATGTACATGTGGGTAGAGTTAAAGTGACTATGCATAAATACTTAACAGAGTAGCAGCAGCGTAAAAAGGATGGGGTGGGGGGGCAGTGCAAATAGTCCGGGTAGCCATGATTAGCTGTTCAGGAATCTTATGGCTTGGGGGTAGAAGCTGTTGAGAAGTCTTTTGGACCTAGACTTGGCACTCCGGTACCGCTTGCCGTGCGGTAGCAGAGAGAACAGTCTATGACTAGGGTGGCTGGAGTCTTTGACAATTTTGAGGGCCTTCCTCTGACACCGCCTGGTATAGAGGTCCTGGATGGCAGGGAGCTTTGCCCCAGTGATGTACTGGGCCGTACGCACTACCCTCTGTAGTGCCTTGCGGTCAGAGGCCAAGCAGTTGCCATACCAGGCGGTGATGCAACCAGTCAGGATGCTCTCGATGGTGCAGCTGTAGAATTTTTTGAGGATCTGGGGACCCATGCCAAATCTTTTTAGTCTCCTGAGGGGGAATAGGCTTTGTCGTGCCCTCTTCACGACTGTCTTGGTGTGTTTGGACCATGATAGTTCGTTGGTGATGTGGACACCAAGGAACTTGAAGCTCTCAACCTGTTCCACTACAGCCCCGTCGATGAGAATGGGGGCGTGCTCAGTCCTCTTTTTTTTCCTGTAGTCCACAATCATCTCCTTTGTCTTGGTCACGTTGAGGGAGAGGTTGTTGTCCTGGCACCACACGGCCAGATCTCTGACCTCCTCTCTATAGGCTGTCTCATCGTTGTCGGTGATCAGGCCTACCACTGTTGTGTCGTCGGCAAACTTAATGATGGTGTTGGAGTCGTGCCTGGCCATGCAGTCATGGGTGAACAGAGAGTACAGGAGGGGACTGAGCACGCACCCCTGAGGGGCCCCCGTGTTGAGGATCAGTGTGGCAGATGTGTTGTTACATTATTACATTATTGTCACATGCAATGTTAGGATTCGAACCAGAGTATCATGTTTCCAAATAGGAGATTTGACCAGTTAAGCCACAGCACCCAATAAACATCACACTTCGAGATAGCAAGCCTGCACTTCAGAGGATGTGTATGGCAGTTGGTAATGTCAGTTGGATTTTTGCAGAAGAAAAGTACGCACAACGTGGGGCTCGAACCCACGACCCTGAGATTAAGAGTCTCATGCTCTACCGAAAGAGCTAGCCAGGCTGTATGTGAAATTGCTAGCTTGGGATTTACCTGACATTCAAACCTTGATTGTAGTTTTCTAGGTGAGTCAGAGAGTTGGTTTGGGCCTCGAACCTATAACCCTGAGATTAAGATTCTCATGCATTGTGAAAAGTACGGTGATCAGCAAGAGAGTGCTTTGAGTGGCTCCTGTGGTGCAATCGGTTAGCGTGTGGTAGTTATAAGACAGTACGCAGAAGATTGATTTCGAGGTTGTTATTAAGAGGCTCACATGGAGGACAGCAATTGTTTTACCTTGTGCCTGTCTATTTCTTGTCCAGAAATGGAGCACATTCAACTGCATTAACAAAGAATATGTCATTATTGTCACATGCAATGTTAGGATTCGAACCAGAGTATCATGTTTCCAAATAGGAGATTTGACCAGTTAAGCGACACCAACCCAATAAACATCACACTTCGAGATAGCAAGCCCGCACTTCAGAGGATGTGTATGGTAGTTGGTAACGTGAGTTGGATATTTGCCGAAGAAGAAGACCCCCAACGTGGGGCTCGAACCCACGACCCTGAGATTAAGAGTCTCATGCTCTACCGACTGAGCTAGCCAGGCTGTACATGCAATAGCTAATTTGGGATTTACCTGACATTCGAACCTGGATTGTAATTTTCTAGGTGAGTCAGAGAGTTGGTTTGGGCCTCGGACCTATAACCCTGAGATTAAGATTCTCATGCATTGTGAAAAGTACGGTGGTCAGCAAGAGAGTGCTTTGAGTGGCTCCTGTGGTGCAATCGTTAGCGTGTGGTAGTTATAAGACAGTACGCAGAAGATTGATTTCGAGGTTGTTATTAAGAGGCTCACATGGAGGACAGCAATTTTTTTACCCTGTGCCCGTCTATTTCTTGTCCAGAAATGGAGCACATTTAACTGCATTAGCAAAGAATACGTCATTATTGTCACATGCAATGTTAGGATTCGAACCAGAAAATCTTGTTTCCAAATAGGAGATTTGACAAGTTAAGACACAGCACCCAAGAACATCGCACTTCGAGATAGCAAGCCCGCACTTCAGAGGATGTGTATGGCAGTTGGTAACGTCAGTTGGATTTTTGCAGAAGAAAAGTACGCCCAACGTGGGGCTCGAACACACGACCCTGAGATTAAGAGTCTCATGCTCTACCGACTGAGCTAGCCAGGCTTTATGTGCAATTGCTAGCTTGGGATTTACCTGACATTCAAACCTTGATTGTAGTTTTCTAGGTGAGTCAGAGAGTTGGTTTGGGCCTCGGACCTATAACCCTGAGATTAAGATTCTCATGCATTGTGAAAAGTACGGTGATCAGCAAGAGAGTGCTTTGAGTGGCTCCTGTGGTGCAATCGGTTAGCGTGTGGTAGTTATAAGACAGTACGCAGAAGATTGATTTCGAGGTTGTTATTAAGAGGCTCACATGGAGGACAGCAATTGTTTTACCTTGTGCCTGTCTATTTCTTGTCCAGAAATGGAGCACATTCAACTGCATTAGCAAAGAATATGTCATTATTGTCACATGCAATGTTAGGATTCGAACCAGAGTATCTTGTTTCCAAATAGGAAATTCGACCAGTTAAGACACAGCACCCAAGAACATCGCACTTCGAGATAGCAAGCCCGCACTTCAGAGGATGTGTATGGCAGTTGGTAACGTCAGTTGGATTTTTGCAGAAGAAAAGTACGCCCAACGTGGGGCTCGAACCCACGACCCTGAGATTAAGAGTCTCATGCTCTACCGACTGAGCTAGCCAGGCTGTACATTCAATAGCTAATTTGGGATTTACCTGACATTCGAACCTGGATTGTAGTTTTCTAGGTGAGTCAGAGAGTTGGTTTGGGCCTCGGACCTATAACCCTGAGATTAAGATTCTCATGCATTGTGAAAAGTACGGTGATCAGCAAGAGAGTGCTTTGAGTTGCTCCTGTAGTGCAATCGGTTAGCGTGTGGTAGTTATAAGACAGTACGCAGAAGATTGATTTCGAGGTTGTTATTAAGAGGCTCACATGGAGGACAGCAATTTTTTTACCCTGTGCCTGTCTATTTCTTGTCCAGAAATGGAGCACATTCAACTGCAATAGCAAAGAATATGTCATTATTGTCACATGCAATGTTAGGATTCGAACCAGAGTATCTTGTTTCCAAATAGGAAATTCGACCAGTTAAGACACAGCACCCAAGAACATCGCACTTCGAGATAGCAAGCCCGCACTTCAGAGGATGTGTATGGCAGTTGGTAACGTCAGTTGGATTTTTGCAGAAGAAAAGTACGCCCAACGTGGGGCTCGAACCCACAACCCTGAGATTAAGAGTCTCATGCTCAACCGTCTGAGCTAGCAAGGCTGTATGTGCAATTGCTAGCTTGGGATTTACCTGACATTCAAACCTGCATTGTAGTTTTCTAGGTGAGTCAGAGAGTTGGTTTGGGCCTCGGACCTATAACCCTGAGATTAAGATTCTGATGCATTGTGAAAAGTACGGTGGTCAGCAAGAGAGTGCTTTGAGTGGCAATCGGTTAGCGTGTGGTAGTTATAAGACAGTACGCAGAAGATTGATTTCGAGGTTGTTATTAAGAGGCTCACATGGAGGACAACAATTTTTTTACCCTGTGCCTGTCTATTTCTTGTCCAGAAATGGAGCACATTCAACTGCATTAGCAAAGAATATGTCGTTATTGTCACATGCAATCTTAGGATTCGAACCAGAGTATCTCGTTTCCAAATAGGAGATTTGACCAGTTAAGACACAGCACCCAAGAACATCTCACTTCGAGATAGCAAGCCCGCACTTCAGAGGATGTGTATGGCAGTTGGTAACGTGAGAAAGATTTTTGACGAAGAAAAGTACGCCCAAAATTGGGCTCGAACCCACAACCCTGAGAATAAGAGTCTCATGCTCTACCGACTGAGCTAGCCAGGCTGTATGTGCGATAGCTAACTTGTGATTTACCTGACATTCGAACCTGGATTGTAGTTTTCTAGTTGAGTCTGAGAGTTGGTTTGGGCCTCGGACCTATAACCCTGAGATTAAGATTCTCATGCATTGTGAAAAGTACGGTGATCAGCAAGAGAGTGCTTTGAGTGGCTCCTGTAGTGCAATCGGTTAGCGTGTGGTAGTTATAAGACAGTACGCAGAAGATTGATTTCGAGGTTGTTATTAAGAGGCTCACATGGAGGACAGCAATTTTTTTACCCTGTGCCTGTCTATTTATTGTCCAGAAATGGAGCACATTCAACTGCATTAGCAAAGAATATGTCATTATTGTCACATGTAATGTTAAGATTCGAACCAGAGTATCATGTTTCCAAATAGGAGATTTGACCAGTTAAGACACAGCACCCAAGAACAGCGCACTTCGAGATAGCAAGCCCGCACTTCAGAGGATGTGTATGGCAGTTGGTAACGTGAGTTGGATATTTGCCTAAGAAAAGGACGCCCAACGTGGGGCTCGAACCCACAACCCTGAGAATAAGAGTCTCATGCTCTACCGACTGAGCTAGCCAGTCTGTATGTGCAATTGCTAGCTTGGGATTTACCTGACATTCAAACCTTGATTGTAGTTTTCTAGGTGAGTCAGAGAGTTGGTTTGGGCCTCGGACCTAAAACCCTGAGATTAAGATTCTCATGCATTGTGAAAAGTATGGTGATCAGCAAGAGAGTGCTTTGAGTGGCTCCTGTAGTGCAATCGGTTAGCGTGTGGTAGTTATAAGACAGTACGCAGAAGATTGATTTCGAGGTTGTTATTAAGAGGCTCACATGGAGGACAGCATTTTTTTTACCCTGTGCCCGTCTATTTCTTGTCAAGAAATGGAGCACATTTAACTGCATTAGCAAAGAATTCATCATTATTGTCACATGCAATGTTAGGATTCGAACCAGAGTATCTTGTTTCCAAATAGGAGATTTGACAAGTTAAGACACAGCACCCAAGAACATCGCACTTTGAGATAGCAAGCCCGCACTTCAGAGGATGTGTATGGCAGTTGGTTACATGAGTTGGATATTTGCCGAAGAAAAGGACCCCCAACGTGTGGCTCTAACCCACAACCTTGAGATTTAGAGTCTCATGCTCTACCGACTGAGCTAGACAGGCTGTACATGCAATAGCTAATTTGGGATTTACCTGACATTCGACCCTGGATTGTAGTTTTCTAGGTGAGTCAGAGAGTTGGTTTGGGCCTCGGACCTATAACCCTGAGATTAAGATTCTCATGCATTGTGAAAAGTACGGTGGTCAGCAAGAGAGTGCTTTGAGTGGCTCCTGTGGTGCAATCGTTAGCGTGTGGTAGTTATAAGACAGTACGCAGAAGATTGATTTCGAGGTTGTTATTAAGAGGCTCACATGGAGGACAGCAATTTTTTTACCCTGTGCCCGTCTATTTCTTGTCCAGAAATGGAGCACATTTAACTGCATTAGCAAAGAATACGTCATTATTGTCACATGCAATGTTAGGATTCGAACCAGAAAATCTTGTTTCCAAATAGGAGATTTGACAAGTTAAGACACAGCACCCAAGAACATCGCACTTCGAGATAGCAAGCCCGCACTTCAGAGGATGTGTATGGCAGTTGGTAACGTCAGTTGGATTTTTGCAGAAGAAAAGTACGCCCAACGTGGGGCTCGAACCCACAACCCTGAGAATAAGAGTCTCATGCTCTACCGACTGAGCTAGCCAGTCTGTATGTGCAATTGCTAGCTTGGGATTTTCCTGACATTCAAACCTTGATTGTAGTTTTCTAGGTGAGTCAGAGAGTTGGTTTGGGCCTCGGACCTAAAACCCTGAGATTAAGATTCTCATGCATTGTGAAAAGTACGGTGATCAGCAAGAGAGTGCTTTGAGTGGCTCCTGTAGTGCAATCGGTTAGCGTGTGGTAGTTATAAGACAGTACGCAGAAGATTGATTTCGAGGTTGTTATTAAGAGGCTCACATGGAGGACAGCATTTTTTTTACCCTGTGCCCGTCTATTTCTTGTCAAGAAATGGAGCACATTTAACTGCATTAGCAAAGAATTCATCATTATTGTCACATGCAATGTTAGGATTCGAACCAGAGTATCTTGTTTCCAAATAGGAGATTTGACAAGTTAAGACACAGCACCCAAGAACATCGCACTTTGAGATAGCAAGCCCGCACTTCAGAGGATGTGTATGGCAGTTGGTTACATGAGTTGGATATTTGCCGAAGAAAAGGACCCCCAACGTGTGGCTCTAACCCACAACCTTGAGATTTAGAGTCTCATGCTCTACCGACTGAGCTAGACAGGCTGTACATGCAATAGCTAATTTGGGATTTACCTGACATTCGACCCTGGATTGTAGTTTTCTAGGTGAGTCAGAGAGTTGGTTTGGGCCTCGGACCTATAACCCTGAGATTAAGATTCTCATGCATTGTGAAAAGTATGGTGGTCAGCAAGAGAGTGCTTTGAGTGGCTCCTGTGGTGCAATCGTTAGCGTGTGGTAGTTATAAGACAGTACGCAGAAGATTGATTTCGAGGTTGTTATTAAGAGGCTCACATGGAGGACAGCAATTTTTTTACCCTGTGCCCGTCTATTTCTTGTCCAGAAATGGAGCACATTTAACTGCATTAGCAAAGAATACGTCATTATTGTCACATGCAATGTTAGGATTCGAACCAGAAAATCTTGTTTCCAAATAGGAGATTTGACAAGTTAAGACACAGCACCCAAGAACATCGCACTTCGAGATAGCAAGCCCGCACTTCAGAGGATGTGTATGGCAGTTGGTAACGTCAGTTGGATTTTTGCAGAAGAAAAGTACGCCCAACGTGGGGCTCGAACCCACGACCCTGAGATTAAGAGTCTCATGCTCTACCGACTGAGCTAGCCAGGCTTTATGTGCAATTGCTAGCTTGGGATTTACCTGACATTCAAACCTTGATTGTAGTTTTCTAGGTGAGTCAGAGAGTTGGTTTGGGCCTCGGACCTTTAACCCTGAGATTAAGATTCTCATGCATTGTGAAAAGTACGGTGATCAGCAAGAGAGTGCTTTGAGTGGCTCCTGTGGTGCAATCGGTTAGCGTGTGGTAGTTATAAGACAGTACGCAGAAGATTGATTTCGAGGTTGTTATTAAAAGGCTCACATGGAGTACAGCAATTTTTTTACCCTGTGCCTGTCTATTTCTTGTCCAGAAATGGAGCACATTCAACTACATTAGCAAAGAATATGTCATTATTGTCACATGCAATGTTAGGATTCGAACCAGAGTATCATGTTTCCAAATAGGAGATTTGACCAGTTAAGACACAGCACCCAAGAACAGCGCACTTCGAGATAGCAAGCCCGCACTTCAGAGGATGTGTATGGCAGTTGGTAACGTGAGTTGGATATTTGCCGAAGAAAAGGACGCCCAAAGTGGGGTTCGAACCCATGACCCTGAGATTAAGAGTCTCATGCTCTACCGACTGAGCTAGACAGGCTGTACATGCAATAGCTAATTTGGGATTTACCTGACATTCGACCCTGGATTGTAGTTTTCTAGGTGAGTCAGAGAGTTGGTTTGGGCCTCGGACCTATAACCCTGAGATTAAGATTCTCATGCATTGTGAAAAGTACGGTGATCAGCAAGAGAGTGCTTTGAGTGGCTCCTGTGGTGCAATCGGTTAGCGTGTGGTAGTTATAAGACAGTACGCAGAAGATTGATTTCGAGGTTGTTATTAAGAGGCTCACATGGAGGACAGCAATTGTTTTACCTTGTGCCTGTCTATTTCTTGTCCAGAAATGGAGCACATTCAACTGCATTAGCAAAGAATATGTCATTATTGTCACATGCAATGTTAGGATTCGAACCAGAGTATCATGTTTCCAAATAGGAGATTTGACCAGTTAAGCCACAGCACCCAATAAACATCACACTTCGAGATAGCAAGCCCGCACTTCAGAGGATGTGTATGGTAGTTGGTAACGTGAGTTGGATATTTGCCGAAGAAAAAGACGCCCAACGTGGGGCTCCAACCCACGACCCTGAGATTAAGAGTCTCATGCTCTACCGACTGAGCTAGCCAGGCTGTACATGCAATAGCTAATTTGGGATTTACCTGACATTCGAACCTGGATTGTAGTTTTCTAGGTGAGTCAGAGAGTTGGTTTGGGCCTCGGACCTATAACCCTGAGATTAAGATTCTCATGCATTGTGAAAAGTACGGTGATCAGCAAGAGAGTGCTTTGAGTGGCTCCTGTAGTGCAATCGGTTAGCGTGTGGTAGTTATAAGACAGTACGCAGAAGATTGATTTCGAGGTTGTTATTAAGAGGCTCACATGGAGGACAGCAATTTTTTTACCCTGTGCCTGTCTATTTCTTGTCCAGAAATGGAGCACATTCAACTGCATTAGCAAAGAATATGTCATTATTGTCACATGCAATGTTAGGATTCGAACCAGAGTATCTTGTTTCCAAATAGGAAATTCGACCAGTTAAGACACAGCACCCAAGAACATCGCACTTCGAGATAGCAAGCCCGCACTTCAGAGGATGTGTATGGCAGTTGGTAACGTCAGTTGGATTTTTGCAGAAGAAAAGTACGCCCAACGTGGGGCTCGAACCCACGACCCTGAGATTAAGAGTCTCATGCTCTACCGACTGAGCTAGCCAGGCTGTACATTCAATAGCTAATTTGGGATTTACCTGACATTCGAACCTGGATTGTAGTTTTCTAGGTGAGTCAGAGAGTTGGTTTGGGCCTCGGACCTATAACCCTGAGATTAAGATTCTCATGCATTGTGAAAAGTACGGTGATCAGCAAGAGAGTGCTTTGAGTGGCTTCTGTGGTGCAATAGGTTAGCGTGTGGTAGTTATAAGACAGTACGCAGAAGATTGATTTCGAGGTTGTTATTAAGAGGCTCACATGGAGGACAGCAATTGTTTTACCTTGTGCCTGTCTATTTCTTGTCCAGAAATGGAGCACATTCAACTACATTAGCAAAGAATATGTCATTATTGTCACATGCAATGTTAGGATTCGAACCAGAGTATCATGTTTCCAAATAGGAGATTTGACCAGTTAAGACACAGCACCCAAGAACAGCGCACTTCGAGATAGCAAGCCCGCACTTCAGAGGATGTGTATGGCAGTTGGTAACGTGAGTTGGATATTTGCCGAAGAAAAGGATGCCCAACGTGGGGTTCGAACCCATGACCCTGAGATTAAGAGTCTCATGCTCTACCGACTGAGCTAGACAGGCTGTACATGCAATAGCTAATTTGGGATTTACCTGACATTCGACCCTGGATTGTAGTTTTCTAGGTGAGTCAGAGAGTTGGTTTGGGCCTCGGACCTATAACCCTGAGATTAAGATTCTCATGCATTGTGAAAAGTACGGTGGTCAGCAAGAGAGTGCTTTGAGTGGCTCCTGTGGTGCAATCGTTAGCGTGTGGTAGTTATAAGACAGTACGCAGAAGATTGATTTCGAGGTTGTTATTAAGAGGCTCACATGGAGGACAGCAATTGTTTTACCCTGTGCCCGTCTATTTCTTGTCCAGAAATGGAGCACATTTAACTGCATTAGCAAAGAATACGTCATTATTGTCACATGCAATGTTAGGATTCGAACCAGAAAATCTTGTTTCCAAATAGGAGATTTGACAAGTTAAGACACAGCACCCAAGAACATCGCACTTCGAGATAGCAAGCCCGCACTTCAGAGGATGTGTATGGCAGTTGGTAACGTCAGTTGGATTTTTGCAGAAGAAAAGTACGCCCAACGTGGGGCTCGAACCCACGACCCTGAGAATAAGAGTCTCATGCTCTACCGACTGAGCTAGCCAGGCTGTACATGCAATAGCTAATTTGGGATTTACCTGACATTCGAACCTGGATTGTAGTTTTCTAGGTGAGTCAGAGAGTTGGTTTGGGCCTCGGACCTATAACCCTGAGATTAAGATTCTCATGCATTGTGAAAAGTACGGTGATCAGCAAGAGAGTGCTTTGAGTGGCTCCTGTAGTGCAATCGGTTAGCGTGTGGTAGTTATAAGACAGTACGCAGAAGATTGATTTCGAGGTTGTTATTAAAAGGCTCACATGGAGTACAGCAATTTTTTTACCCTGTGCCTGTCTATTTCTTGTCCAGAAATGGAGCACATTTAACTGCATTAGCAAAGAATACGTCATTATTGTCACATGCAATGTTAGGATTCAAACCAGAGTATCTTGTTTCCAAATAGGAGGTTTGACCAGTTAAGCCACATTACCCAATAAACATCACACTTCGAGATAGCAAGCCCGCACTTCAGAGGATGTGTATGGCAGTTGGTAACGTGAGTTGGATATTTGCCTAAGAAAAGGACGCCCAACATGGGGCTCGAACCCACAACCCTGAGAATAAGAGTCTCATGCTCTACCGACTGAGCTAGCCAGGCTGTATGTGCAATTGCTAGCTTGGGATTTACCTGACATTCAAACCTTGATTGTAGTTTTCTAGGTGAGTCAGAGAGTTGGTTTGGGCCTCGGACCTATAACCCTGAGATTAAGATTCTCATGCATTGTGAAAAGTACGGTGATCAGCAAGAGAGTGCTTTGAGTGGCTCCTGTGGTGTAATCGGTTAGCGTGTGGTAGTTATAAGACAGTACGCAGAAGATTGATTTCGAGGTTGTTATTAAGAGGCTCACATGGAGGACAGCAATTGTTTTACCTTGTGCCTGTCTATTTCTTGTCCAGAAATGGAGCACATTCAACTGCATTAACAAAGAATATGTCATTATTGTCACATGCAATGTTAGGATTCGAACCAGAGTATCATGTTTCCAAATAGGAGATTTGACTAGTTAAGCCACAGCACCCAATAAACATCACACTTTGAGATAGCAAGCCCGCACTTCAGAGGATGTGTATGGTAGTTGGTAACGTGAGTTGGATATTTGCCGAAGAAAAAGACCCCCAACGTGGGGCTCGAACCCACGACCCTGAGATTAAGAGTCTCATGCTCTACCGACTGAGCTAGCCAGGCTGTACATGCAATAGCTAATTTGGGATTTACCTGACATTCGAACCTGGATTGTAGTTTTCTAGGTGAGTCAGAGAGTTGGTTTGGGCCTCGGACCTATAACCCTGAGATTAAGATTCTCATGCATTGTGAAAAGTACGGTGATCAGCAAGAGAGTGCTTTGAGTGGCTCCTGTAGTGCAATCGGTTAGCGTGTGGTAGTTATAAGACAGTACGCAGAAGATTGATTTCGAGGTTGTTATTAAGAGGCTCACATGGAGGACAGCAATTGTTTTACCTTGTGCCTGTCTATTTCTTGTCCAGAAATGGAGCACATTCAACTGCATTAGCAAAGAATATGTCATTATTGTCACATGCAATGTTAGGATTCGAACCAGAGTATCATGTTTCCAAATAGGAGATTTGACCAGTTAAGCCACAGCACCCAATAAACATCACACTTCGAGATAGCAAGCCCGCACTTCAGAGGATGTGTATGGTAGTTGGTAACGTGAGTTGGATATTTGCCGAAGAAAAAGACGCCCAACGTGGGGCTCCAACCCACGACCCTGAGATTAAGAGTCTCATGCTCTACCGACTGAGCTAGCCAGGCTGTACATGCAATAGCTAATTTGGGATTTACCTGACATTCGAACCTGGATTGTAGTTTTCTAGGTGAGTCAGAGAGTTGGTTTGGGCCTCGGACCTATAACCCTGAGATTAAGATTCTCATGCATTGTGAAAAGTACGGTGATCAGCAAGAGAGTGCTTTGAGTGGCTCCTGTAGTGCAATCGGTTAGCGTGTGGTAGTTATAAGACAGTACGCAGAAGATTGATTTCGAGGTTGTTATTAAGAGGCTCACATGGAGGACAGCAATTTTTTTACCCTGTGCCTGTCTATTTCTTGTCCAGAAATGGAGCACATTCAACTGCATTAGCAAAGAATATGTCATTATTGTCACATGCAATGTTAGGATTCGAACCAGAGTATCTTGTTTCCAAATAGGAAATTCGACCAGTTAAGACACAGCACCCAAGAACATCGCACTTCGAGATAGCAAGCCCGCACTTCAGAGGATGTGTATGGCAGTTGGTAACGTCAGTTGGATTTTTGCAGAAGAAAAGTACACCCAACGTGGGGCTCGAACCCACGACCCTGAGATTAAGAGTCTCATGCTCTACCGACTGAGCTAGCCAGGCTGTACATTCAATAGCTAATTTGGGATTTACCTGACATTCGAACCTGGATTGTAGTTTTCTAGGTGAGTCAGAGAGTTGGTTTGGGCCTCGGACCTATAACCCTGAGATTAAGATTCTCATGCATTGTGAAAAGTACGGTGATCAGCAAGAGAGTGCTTTGAGTGGCTTCTGTGGTGCAATAGGTTAGCGTGTGGTAGTTATAAGACAGTACGCAGAAGATTGATTTCGAGGTTGTTATTAAGAGGCTCACATGGAGGACAGCAATTGTTTTACCTTGTGCCTGTCTATTTCTTGTCCAGAAATGGAGCACATTCAACTACATTAGCAAAGAATATGTCATTATTGTCACATGCAATGTTAGGATTCGAACCAGAGTATCATGTTTCCAAATAGGAGATTTGACCAGTTAAGACACAGCACCCAAGAACAGCGCACTTCGAGATAGCAAGCCCGCACTTCAGAGGATGTGTATGGCAGTTGGTAACGTGAGTTGGATATTTGCCGAAGAAAAGGATGCCCAACGTGGGGTTCGAACCCATGACCCTGAGATTAAGAGTCTCATGCTCTACCGACTGAGCTAGACAGGCTGTACATGCAATAGCTAATTTGGGATTTACCTGACATTCGACCCTGGATTGTAGTTTTCTAGGTGAGTCAGAGAGTTGGTTTGGGCCTCGGACCTATAACCCTGAGATTAAGATTCTCATGCATTGTGAAAAGTACGGTGGTCAGCAAGAGAGTGCTTTGAGTGGCTCCTGTGGTGCAATCGTTAGCGTGTGGTAGTTATAAGACAGTACGCAGAAGATTGATTTCGAGGTTGTTATTAAGAGGCTCACATGGAGGACAGCAATTGTTTTACCCTGTGCCCGTCTATTTCTTGTCCAGAAATGGAGCACATTTAACTGCATTAGCAAAGAATACGTCATTATTGTCACATGCAATGTTAGGATTCGAACCAGAAAATCTTGTTTCCAAATAGGAGATTTGACAAGTTAAGACACAGCACCCAAGAACATCGCACTTCGAGATAGCAAGCCCGCACTTCAGAGGATGTGTATGGCAGTTGGTAACGTCAGTTGGATTTTTGCAGAAGAAAAGTACGCCCAACGTGGGGCTCGAACCCACGACCCTGAGAATAAGAGTCTCATGCTCTACCGACTGAGCTAGCCAGGCTGTACATGCAATAGCTAATTTGGGATTTACCTGACATTCGAACCTGGATTGTAGTTTTCTAGGTGAGTCAGAGAGTTGGTTTGGGCCTCGGACCTATAACCCTGAGATTAAGATTCTCATGCATTGTGAAAAGTACGGTGATCAGCAAGAGAGTGCTTTGAGTGGCTCCTGTAGTGCAATCGGTTAGCGTGTGGTAGTTATAAGACAGTACGCAGAAGATTGATTTCGAGGTTGTTATTAAAAGGCTCACATGGAGTACAGCAATTTTTTTACCCTGTGCCTGTCTATTTCTTGTCCAGAAATGGAGCACATTTAACTGCATTAGCAAAGAATACGTCATTATTGTCACATGCAATGTTAGGATTCAAACCAGAGTATCTTGTTTCCAAATAGGAGGTTTGACCAGTTAAGCCACATTACCCAATAAACATCACACTTCGAGATAGCAAGCCCGCACTTCAGAGGATGTGTATGGCAGTTGGTAACGTGAGTTGGATATTTGCCTAAGAAAAGGACGCCCAACATGGGGCTCGAACCCACAACCCTGAGAATAAGAGTCTCATGCTCTACCGACTGAGCTAGCCAGGCTGTATGTGCAATTGCTAGCTTGGGATTTACCTGACATTCAAACCTTGATTGTAGTTTTCTAGGTGAGTCAGAGAGTTGGTTTGGGCCTCGGACCTATAACCCTGAGATTAAGATTCTCATGCATTGTGAAAAGTACGGTGATCAGCAAGAGAGTGCTTTGAGTGGCTCCTGTGGTGTAATCGGTTAGCGTGTGGTAGTTATAAGACAGTACGCAGAAGATTGATTTCGAGGTTGTTATTAAGAGGCTCACATGGAGGACAGCAATTGTTTTACCTTGTGCCTGTCTATTTCTTGTCCAGAAATGGAGCACATTCAACTGCATTAACAAAGAATATGTCATTATTGTCACATGCAATGTTAGGATTCGAACCAGAGTATCATGTTTCCAAATAGGAGATTTGACTAGTTAAGCCACAGCACCCAATAAACATCACACTTTGAGATAGCAAGCCCGCACTTCAGAGGATGTGTATGGTAGTTGGTAACGTGAGTTGGATATTTGCCGAAGAAAAAGACCCCCAACGTGGGGCTCGAACCCACGACCCTGAGATTAAGAGTCTCATGCTCTACCGACTGAGCTAGCCAGGCTGTACATGCAATAGCTAATTTGGGATTTACCTGACATTCGAACCTGGATTGTAGTTTTCTAGGTGAGTCAGAGAGTTGGTTTGGGCCTCGGACCTATAACCCTGAGATTAAGATTCTCATGCATTGTGAAAAGTACGGTGATCAGCAAGAGAGTGCTTTGAGTGGCTCCTGTAGTGCAATCGGTTAGCGTGTGGTAGTTATAAGACAGTACGCAGAAGATTGATTTCGAGGTTGTTATTAAGAGGCTCACATGGAGGACAGCAATTGTTTTACCTTGTGCCTGTCTATTTCTTGTCCAGAAATGGAGCACATTCAACTGCATTAGCAAAGAATATGTCATTATTGTCACATGCAATGTTAGGATTCGAACCAGAGTATCATGTTTCCAAATAGGAGATTTGACCAGTTAAGCCACAGCACCCAATAAACATCACACTTCGAGATAGCAAGCCCGCACTTCAGAGGATGTGTATGGTAGTTGGTAACGTGAGTTGGATATTTGCCGAAGAAAAAGACGCCCAACGTGGGGCTCCAACCCACGACCCTGAGATTAAGAGTCTCATGCTCTACCGACTGAGCTAGCCAGGCTGTACATGCAATAGCTAATTTGGGATTTACCTGACATTCGAACCTGGATTGTAGTTTTCTAGGTGAGTCAGAGAGTTGGTTTGGGCCTCGGACCTATAACCCTGAGATTAAGATTCTCATGCATTGTGAAAAGTACGGTGATCAGCAAGAGAGTGCTTTGAGTGGCTCCTGTAGTGCAATCGGTTAGCGTGTGGTAGTTATAAGACAGTACGCAGAAGATTGATTTCGAGGTTGTTATTAAGAGGCTCACATGGAGGACAGCAATTTTTTTACCCTGTGCCTGTCTATTTCTTGTCCAGAAATGGAGCACATTCAACTGCATTAGCAAAGAATATGTCATTATTGTCACATGCAATGTTAGGATTCGAACCAGAGTATCTTGTTTCCAAATAGGAAATTCGACCAGTTAAGACACAGCACCCAAGAACATCGCACTTCGAGATAGCAAGCCCGCACTTCAGAGGATGTGTATGGCAGTTGGTAACGTCAGTTGGATTTTTGCAGAAGAAAAGTACACCCAACGTGGGGCTCGAACCCACGACCCTGAGATTAAGAGTCTCATGCTCTACCGACTGAGCTAGCCAGGCTGTACATTCAATAGCTAATTTGGGATTTACCTGACATTCGAACCTGGATTGTAGTTTTCTAGGTGAGTCAGAGAGTTGGTTTGGGCCTCGGACCTATAACCCTGAGATTAAGATTCTCATGCATTGTGAAAAGTACGGTGATCAGCAAGAGAGTGCTTTGAGTGGCTTCTGTGGTGCAATAGGTTAGCGTGTGGTAGTTATAAGACAGTACGCAGAAGATTGATTTCGAGGTTGTTATTAAGAGGCTCACATGGAGGACAGCAATTGTTTTACCTTGTGCCTGTCTATTTCTTGTCCAGAAATGGAGCACATTCAACTACATTAGCAAAGAATATGTCATTATTGTCACATGCAATGTTAGGATTCGAACCAGAGTATCATGTTTCCAAATAGGAGATTTGACCAGTTAAGACACAGCACCCAAGAACAGCGCACTTCGAGATAGCAAGCCCGCACTTCAGAGGATGTGTATGGCAGTTGGTAACGTGAGTTGGATATTTGCCGAAGAAAAGGATGCCCAACGTGGGGTTCGAACCCATGACCCTGAGATTAAGAGTCTCATGCTCTACCGACTGAGCTAGACAGGCTGTACATGCAATAGCTAATTTGGGATTTACCTGACATTCGACCCTGGATTGTAGTTTTCTAGGTGAGTCAGAGAGTTGGTTTGGGCCTCGGACCTATAACCCTGAGATTAAGATTCTCATGCATTGTGAAAAGTACGGTGGTCAGCAAGAGAGTGCTTTGAGTGGCTCCTGTGGTGCAATCGTTAGCGTGTGGTAGTTATAAGACAGTACGCAGAAGATTGATTTCGAGGTTGTTATTAAGAGGCTCACATGGAGGACAGCAATTGTTTTACCCTGTGCCCGTCTATTTCTTGTCCAGAAATGGAGCACATTTAACTGCATTAGCAAAGAATACGTCATTATTGTCACATGCAATGTTAGGATTCGAACCAGAAAATCTTGTTTCCAAATAGGAGATTTGACAAGTTAAGACACAGCACCCAAGAACATCGCACTTCGAGATAGCAAGCCCGCACTTCAGAGGATGTGTATGGCAGTTGGTAACGTCAGTTGGATTTTTGCAGAAGAAAAGTACGCCCAACGTGGGGCTCGAACCCACGACCCTGAGAATAAGAGTCTCATGCTCTACCGACTGAGCTAGCCAGGCTGTACATGCAATAGCTAATTTGGGATTTACCTGACATTCGAACCTGGATTGTAGTTTTCTAGGTGAGTCAGAGAGTTGGTTTGGGCCTCGGACCTATAACCCTGAGATTAAGATTCTCATGCATTGTGAAAAGTACGGTGATCAGCAAGAGAGTGCTTTGAGTGGCTCCTGTAGTGCAATCGGTTAGCGTGTGGTAGTTATAAGACAGTACGCAGAAGATTGATTTCGAGGTTGTTATTAAAAGGCTCACATGGAGTACAGCAATTTTTTTACCCTGTGCCTGTCTATTTCTTGTCCAGAAATGGAGCACATTTAACTGCATTAGCAAAGAATACGTCATTATTGTCACATGCAATGTTAGGATTCAAACCAGAGTATCTTGTTTCCAAATAGGAGGTTTGACCAGTTAAGCCACATTACCCAATAAACATCACACTTCGAGATAGCAAGCCCGCACTTCAGAGGATGTGTATGGCAGTTGGTAACGTGAGTTGGATATTTGCCTAAGAAAAGGACGCCCAACATGGGGCTCGAACCCACAACCCTGAGAATAAGAGTCTCATGCTCTACCGACTGAGCTAGCCAGGCTGTATGTGCAATTGCTAGCTTGGGATTTACCTGACATTCAAACCTTGATTGTAGTTTTCTAGGTGAGTCAGAGAGTTGGTTTGGGCCTCGGACCTATAACCCTGAGATTAAGATTCTCATGCATTGTGAAAAGTACGGTGATCAGCAAGAGAGTGCTTTGAGTGGCTCCTGTGGTGTAATCGGTTAGCGTGTGGTAGTTATAAGACAGTACGCAGAAGATTGATTTCGAGGTTGTTATTAAGAGGCTCACATGGAGGACAGCAATTGTTTTACCTTGTGCCTGTCTATTTCTTGTCCAGAAATGGAGCACATTCAACTGCATTAACAAAGAATATGTCATTATTGTCACATGCAATGTTAGGATTCGAACCAGAGTATCATGTTTCCAAATAGGAGATTTGACTAGTTAAGCCACAGCACCCAATAAACATCACACTTTGAGATAGCAAGCCCGCACTTCAGAGGATGTGTATGGTAGTTGGTAACGTGAGTTGGATATTTGCCGAAGAAAAAGACCCCCAACGTGGGGCTCGAACCCACGACCCTGAGATTAAGAGTCTCATGCTCTACCGACTGAGCTAGCCAGGCTGTACATGCAATAGCTAATTTGGGATTTACCTGACATTCGAACCTGGATTGTAGTTTTCTAGGTGAGTCAGAGAGTTGGTTTGGGCCTCGGACCTATAACCCTGAGATTAAGATTCTCATGCATTGTGAAAAGTACGGTGATCAGCAAGAGAGTGCTTTGAGTGGCTCCTGTAGTGCAATCGGTTAGCGTGTGGTAGTTATAAGACAGTACGCAGAAGATTGATTTCGAGGTTGTTATTAAGAGGCTCACATGGAGGACAGCAATTGTTTTACCTTGTGCCTGTCTATTTCTTGTCCAGAAATGGAGCACATTCAACTGCATTAGCAAAGAATATGTCATTATTGTCACATGCAATGTTAGGATTCGAACCAGAGTATCATGTTTCCAAATAGGAGATTTGACCAGTTAAGCCACAGCACCCAATAAACATCACACTTCGAGATAGCAAGCCCGCACTTCAGAGGATGTGTATGGTAGTTGGTAACGTGAGTTGGATATTTGCCGAAGAAAAAGACGCCCAACGTGGGGCTCCAACCCACGACCCTGAGATTAAGAGTCTCATGCTCTACCGACTGAGCTAGCCAGGCTGTACATGCAATAGCTAATTTGGGATTTACCTGACATTCGAACCTGGATTGTAGTTTTCTAGGTGAGTCAGAGAGTTGGTTTGGGCCTCGGACCTATAACCCTGAGATTAAGATTCTCATGCATTGTGAAAAGTACGGTGATCAGCAAGAGAGTGCTTTGAGTGGCTCCTGTAGTGCAATCGGTTAGCGTGTGGTAGTTATAAGACAGTACGCAGAAGATTGATTTCGAGGTTGTTATTAAGAGGCTCACATGGAGGACAGCAATTTTTTTACCCTGTGCCTGTCTATTTCTTGTCCAGAAATGGAGCACATTCAACTGCATTAGCAAAGAATATGTCATTATTGTCACATGCAATGTTAGGATTCGAACCAGAGTATCTTGTTTCCAAATAGGAAATTCGACCAGTTAAGACACAGCACCCAAGAACATCGCACTTCGAGATAGCAAGCCCGCACTTCAGAGGATGTGTATGGCAGTTGGTAACGTCAGTTGGATTTTTGCAGAAGAAAAGTACGCCCAACGTGGGGCTCGAACCCACGACCCTGAGATTAAGAGTCTCATGCTCTACCGACTGAGCTAGCCAGGCTGTACATTCAATAGCTAATTTGGGATTTACCTGACATTCGAACCTGGATTGTAGTTTTCTAGGTGAGTCAGAGAGTTGGTTTGGGCCTCGGACCTATAACCCTGAGATTAAGATTCTCATGCATTGTGAAAAGTACGGTGATCAGCAAGAGAGTGCTTTGAGTGGCTTCTGTGGTGCAATAGGTTAGCGTGTGGTAGTTATAAGACAGTACGCAGAAGATTGATTTCGAGGTTGTTATTAAGAGGCTCACATGGAGGACAGCAATTGTTTTACCTTGTGCCTG
>NW_028160320.1:0-2000 GCF_964263955.1 Coregonus lavaretus | reverse complement strand
TCCATCTACAGCCACTAGACATCCATCTACAGCCACTAGACACAGTTCCTTCAGAAAGTATTCATACCCCTTGACTGACTCCACATTTTCTTGTGTTACAGCCTGAATTCAAAATGGATAACATTTCTTTCTTTCTCACCCATCAACACACAATAGCCCATAATGACAAAGTGATATTTCTGAATTTCATTTTCAAAAAACATGTTTTCATTTTGTCATTATGGGGTATTTTGTGTAGATCGGTGAAAAAATAATCCGTTTAATCCATTTTGAATTCAGGCTGGAACAACAACATAATGTGGAATAAGTGGAGGGGTATGAATACTTTCTGAAGGCACTGTACTAATGAATATTGTAATTAAGAGGATTTGCAAAGTTCTATCTATTTAAATACTTCATGAATATGCATGTAGAACATGGTATTTCATTTATACAAGTAAAAAAATGAATACTATCTGTCAAATCGACAACATGTTGAAACCATGTTAATGGTGCCATGGAAATCATTCATCCAATGGGTGCACACTCATGACACTAAGAAATGCGTAAATTGTATAACCGAATTCTCTCCACGCAGGTTTCCAGTAAACTTTTTTTCCCGTAGTCTGCTCAGTCATACACATTATAGTCAGATAAAAGGTAAACTTACATAGATGTTATCGAACTTTCCATCATAGAATAAAATGGGTTTATCCAGAACCATTTGTTGCGACACGTCATTCCCCTGTTCCAGAACTTGGTCTCCAGTGGTTTCGCCGAACGGGAAGAACTCTTCCCGGGTCAGACCGTGCACAGACAGCGCCAGAAGAAGGGCAGCGTAGACCAGACATCCTTGACCCTGCTGTCCCATGGTTAGTGCTGCTTCACGGACCGTGGAGTGGAGCAGTCAGAGGGGAGAGCAGATGCAGAGAGACTGTTGCACTGAACTGGCCCCACAGCAGATTAAGCACAGAGAGAGAGAGTTGTATCCAGGACCGGCTCTAGCCTTTTGGGGGCCCTAAGCAAGATTTTAGTGACCCCCCTCTTGACGGTTGATAGAAAAAAAAAGTGAATTTCCTGCAATTCTACCTATTTTGCCATGGGGCAGAGAGAAGGAATGTGCAGTTTTACAGCAAATTTCCTGCAATTCTACCTATTTTGCCATGGGGTGGAGCAATTTTACACATTTTGTAATTAATTACACCATGTCAATATGATATCTGAGTGAGAATAACGAATTAAGTGGCTGTCAGGGATCTTTATTTAACTAGGCAAGTCAGTTAAGAACAAATTTACAATGACGGCCTACCAAAAGGCAAAAGGCCTCCTGCGGGGACGGGGGCTGGGATTAAAATATATATATATAGGACAAAACACACTTCACGACAAGAGAGACACCACAACACTACATAAAGAGAGACACCACAACACTACATAAAGAGAGACACCACAACACTACATAAAGAGAGACACCACAACACTAAATAAAGAGAGACACCACAACACTACATAGAGACACCACACCACTACATAAAGAGAGACGCCACAACACTACATAAAGAGAGACGCCACGACACTACATAAAGAGAGACGCCACAACACTACATAAAGAGAGACGCCACAACACTACATAAAGAGAGACGCCACAACACTACATAAAGAGAGACGCCACAACACTACATAAAGAGAGACGCCACAACACTACATAAAGAGAGACACCACAACACTACATAAAGAGACACCACAACACTACATAAAGAGAGACACCACAACACTACATAAAGAGAGACGCCACAACACTACATAAAGAGAGACGCCACAACACTACATAAAGAGAGACACCACAACACTACATAAAGAGAGACACCACAACACTACATAAAGAGACACCACAACACTAGATAAAGAGAGACGCCACAACACTACATAAAGAGAGACGCCACAACACTACATAAAGAGAGACACCACAACACTACATAAAGAGAGACGCCACAACACTACATAAAGAGAGACGCCACAAC